>NC_135809.1:77888191-77967276 GCF_964213995.1 Mustelus asterias
CACATAACGATAGTCAGACACAGGGACCTTTTCCACTATAAGTGGCTTCCTTTTGGCATGCCACCTCTGCCACCATCATGAAGCTGGTCCAATTCTTGATGAAGTTGAGCCATGTGACTATTGACCTGAAAAATGGAATGCAGGTACACAGAACTATCACAGGTGTGGATGTCAATATGAATACTCAGCTGAAAGCTGTGAAGATGACATTGATGACATGGCTCTTTTCCACAGGGCCACAGACCAAATCTTGAATGGGTTGCCAGGAGTCCAGTGGACAATATTTTGGTCACAAGTCCAACAGAGGAGGAGCATTCAAAGAACCTGGAGAACACCTTAAAGCAGTTGCAGGAGCATGGCCTAGAAGTCAAGGGAGAGAAATGCGCGTTCTTTAAGGACTCAGTTGAGTACCTGGGCCATGTAACCGACGGCGATGAGTTACACGAGGTGTCTAAGAAGATGGAGGCCATCATTAAGGCCGCAAGACCAGAAAGTGTCCCAATTGATGTCATTTTTGGGACTATTAATCACTACTGGTGACAGTGTTGAAACCAATGCATTCGTTGCTGAGAAAAGGTCAGCCATAGATGTGGACCGAAGAATATGAGGAGACCGACCTGGTAGTAAAACAGGCTTCGAAGAGATCGTTCACTTCAACCCAAACTTACTACTGCAGCTGGTATGTGACGCCTCGCCCTAAGGGGTGCGGCTGTCCTGTTCCATATTATGACAAACAGGGAGGAAAGACCCATCGCATTCACTTCAAGATCATTGATAAAGGTTGAGGAAACTTATGCTCAAGTGGAAAAAGGAGGCTTGGACATCGTCTTTGGCATCAAGTTTTGTCACTTCCTATATGGAGGCATGATGTACTTCTGACAGACCATAGGCCTTTGATATCCATCTTAGGGCCAGACACGTGAATACTATGTAGCAGCAGCTCAATTACAAAGGTAACAACAGTATAGATTACACCTTCCTCTGTAACACCCTCTGATATAACGGTATAGATTATACCTCTCTCTGTAACACACTCTGATATAATAGTATAAATTACACCTTGTTAACACTGTCAGATATAACAGGGTAGATTACTCCCTCTGTAACACTCTCTGATATAACAGCATAGATTACATCTCACTCTGTAACACTCTCTGATATTACAGCATAGATTACAACTACGTCTGTAAAAATTTATGATATACAGTATAGATTGTAACACTCCCTCTGTAACACTCCCTGACATAACAATATACATTACACTTCCACCTGTAACATGATATAAAATGTTAATGATTACACCTCCCTCTTGAATGAATTTTGATATAACAGCATAGATTATTGCTCCCTCTGTGACAATCACAGATATAACTATAAATAATACCTCCCTCTCTAACATTCTCTAATATAACAGTAAAGATTGTGACTCCCTCTGTAACACTCTGACATGACAGTATAGATAACACCTCCCTCTGTAACAAGCTGTGCTATAACAGTATAGGTTGTACCTCCCTGGGTAAGACTCTGATATAACATTATAGATTACACCACTTTCTGTAACACTCTTTGATATAACAGTATGGATTATACCTCCCCCAGTAATAGAACCTGATATAACATTATAGATTACACCTGTCTCTGTAACACTCTCTGATGTAATACTATAATTACACATGTCTGTAACAATATCTGATATAACAGCATAGATTATAGCTCCCACTATAGCTGTGACAATCTCTGATAAAATAGTATCAATTATACTTCCCTCTCTAACATTCTCAGATATAACAGTATAGATTACAATTCCCTCTGTATCAATCTGAATCAGAGTGTCTTACTGAGGGAGGTATAACCTATGCTGTTATATCAGAGATTGTTAGAGGGAGGTGTAATCTATACTGTTATGTCACATTCTTGATTCCACCTGCCCCTGTAACACTCCCTGATGTAACAGCTTAGATTATAGCTCCCACTGTGACAATCTTTGATATAACAGTATAGATTACAACACCCTCTCTAACACTCTCAGATATAACAGCATAGATTACAACCTCCTCTGAAATACTTTGATTTAACAGTATAGAGTTTGCCTGCCTCTGTAACACTATCTGATAAAACAATACTGATTAGTTCCCTCCGTAACACTCTGATATAGCAGCACAGATTATAGGTCCCTCTGTGACAATCTCAGTTATAGCAATATAGATTACAACTCCTTCTCTAACATTCTGATATAACACTATAGATTACACCTCTCTGTACAACACTCTGAGATGACATTGTACATTACACCTCTGTCAATATCACTGCCTGATATAACAGCATAGATTACACTTCTGTCATTATCACTGTCAGATATAAATGTAGATTACACCCCCCTCTATAACAATCTCTGATATAACTGTACAGATTACAGCTGCCAAGGTAACACTCTCTGCTATAACAGTATAAATTACAGCTCCCGCTGGAACACTCTTCAATATAACTGTATCATAGAATCATACAGTGTAGAAGAGGCCCTTTGGCCCATCAAGTCTGCACTGACACATGAGAAACAACTGAACCCCACCTAATCCCATTTACCATCATTTTGCCCATAGCCTTGAATGTTATATGACGTGCCAGGTGCTTATCCAGATACTTTTTAAAGGATGTGAGGCAACTCGCCTCTACCACATTCCAGACTGTCACCACCCTCTCGGTAAAAATGTTTTTCCTCACACCCCCCCTAAATCTGCTGCCCCTTACTTTGAACCTATGTCCCCTCGTGACTAACCCTTCAACTAAAGGGAACAGCTGCTCCATATCCACTCTGTCCATGCCCCTTATAATCTTGTACATGTTGATCAGGTCACCCCCTCAGTCTTCTCTGCTCCAATGAAAATAACCCAAGCTTACCCAACCTCTCTTCATAACTTAAATGTTCCAACCCAGGCAGCATCCTGGTGAATCTCCTCTGCACTCCCTCCAGTGCAATCACACCCTTCCTATAATGTGGCGACCAGAATTGCACACAGTACTGTAGCTGTGGTCTCACCAAAGTTCTACACAACTCCAATATGATTCCCCTGCTTTTATAATTTACCCCCCGATTGATAAAGACAAGTGTCCCATATGCCTTATTCACCACCCTACTAACATGCCTCTCTGCCTTCAGAGTTTTATGGACTAGCACACCAAGGTCCCTTTGTTCCACAGAACGAGAGATTACACCTCCCTCTTATAAGACTCTCTGATATAACAGTACAGTTTACACCTCCCTCTGGAACACTCTCTGAAACAGCAGTATAAATTACAGCTCCATCTGTGACGATCTCTGATGTAACAGTATAGATTACAGCTCGCTCTGTAACACTCTCTGATATCACAGTGTGGATTACACCTTCTTCTGTCACACTGTTCTGTTACAATGGGGATTACAACTCCCTTTGTAATGCTCTTCCAACAAAATGGGTTATAGCTTCCTCTGTAACACTGTGGGGAGGCAATGGCGTAATGGTATTGTCACTGGATCAGTAATCAGGAGACCCAGGGGACCTCAACTCAAATCCTGCCATGGCAGCTGTTGAAATTTGAATTCAATAAAAATCTGGAATTGTTCTAAAAACCCATTGGGTTTACTAATGATCTTCAGGGTCTGGCCTACATATGACTCCGGATCTACAACAATGTGGTTAGTAATTACTTCAGTGAGGCACATGAAGTTGGCCTCTTAGAGTATGAACTCTCTGACTGAGGTCATAATTACCTGCCCAATCAGAGAGTCTCATGTGTATATAAAACTGTGAGTGTCAGGTCTTCTGGTACTCCGGATTCTGATGTTGTACCAGAAGTACTCTATGAATGAAATAGAGTTTGTAAATAAAGGAATCTAGTGAAGGGACACTGACCTCTGATGAGTTATTTCACTGGCGACAAGGAAAAAGAATGATCCAAAGAACTTGCTCACTAACAGTTCGCTTCACATTGGGGGTAAGCCATTTTCAGGCATCATGCCTCTGTTGGGGAAACTGGACTCTTTTGACCCTGCTGTGGAGGATCGGGCCCAATATGTTGAACGCATGTGTTACTTTTTTAGGGCTAATGACATTGTGGCAGATGAAAAGCAATGGGTCATTCTTCTGACCGCTTGTGGACTCGTGGCATTTGCCATTATTCACAGTTTTTCCTTCCCTGAGACACCAGATACCAAAACCTTCCAGGATAAAGGCAAAATACTGCGGATGCTGGAATCTGAAACAAACACAGAAAAATGCTGGAAAATCTCAGCAGGTCTGACAGCATCTGTGGAGAGAGAATAGAGCCAAGGTTTCGAGTTAGGATGACCCTTTGTCAGAGCTGAGAAGAAAGAGAGTCAGCAGAGATTTATATTATGAGGGTAAGGACGGGTGGTGGAATTGGACAAAGGGAATGTAAATGAGCATGCAGGAGGCTGAGAAAGTGTTGGAAGTGTCCATTAAGTGATCAGAATGCATGAATGGCAAAACAAAGGTACAGCTTGGTAAAGGACTGCCTGAGGAATGTGGCAGTTGGCATGAATAAGGGGGGTTGGGGGAGGGAGGGTGGAAAGAAAGAGAGCAATAAAATAGAGAATGAAATAAAATAAATGGAAATAGGATGGAGGGGAGAGTTCTTGCTCTGAAGTTGTTGAAACTCGATGTTCAGCCTGGAAGGCTATAAAGTGCCTAATCGGAAGCTGAGGTGCCGTTCCTCCAGTTTGCCTTGGGGTTCGCTAGAACATTGCAATGGGCTAAGGACAGACCTGTGGGCAGGAGAGCGGGGTGGTGTGTTTGGGCCGGGGGACTGGAAGTTGTTGACATGGTGTAGGACATCGGAGGAATCGTGGATGTAGGTGGGAAGGAACTGGACAAGAGGCACGAGAATGGAGTCAAGATAGGAGCAAATGAGTTTAGTGGGGCAGGAACAGGCTTACATGATGGGCCTACCGGGGCAGTCCTGTTTGTGGATTTTGGGAAGGAGGTAGAAGCAGGCTGTCCGGGGTTAGGAAACTGAGGTTGGAGGCTGTGGAGGGAAGATCTCCAGAGGAGATGAGGTCGTGGACAGTCCTGGAAACTGTGGCTTGATGTTCCTAGAATGGGTCATGGTTCAGGGAGAGGTAGGAGGAAGCATCCGAGAATTAGCGCTCAGCCCCTGCAAGGTAGAGATCCTTATGCCAGACAACAATAGCACCGCCCTTGTTGGCGGGTTGATGACAAAGCCAGGGTTGGTCCTTCCAGAAATTGGCGGACCCAATGAAAGAATATTTTGACCCTATGCCACCTCTGATCCTGAGAAGGTACCGGTTTTACTCGGCAATCTGGGAGTCGGGGGAGTCTGTCAAGAGTTTCTTAAGGCTGAGACGGCTGGCAGAAGCTTGTGAATTTGGGATGATGCTTAATGAAACCCTAAGGGACCATTTGGTATATGGGATAAATAATGTGACTATCCAAAAACCCCTGTTGACAGAAGCCCAATTGGACTATAAACAGGTGCTACAGCTGGACCTATTGTTGTCAAAGGCGATGATAATGGGGCATATGAGTTGCAAGGTATCCTGATGAAAGAGGACACTCATGCCAGTTGAACTGAGTTAGGGGACCACCACTTGAGTGCAGGCAATTATATAGCCACCCTCAGGAAGGATCTGGATACAAGAAAACCCAGGTCTGCCTGTAGGACAGCCGCAAAACAAAGCCAAGCTTTGAAAGACAGCCAACAGTCCCTTCAGAATCCTGCCCGGCAAGATATTGTAACTGCTGCCGGTCTGCCGCGTTGGAGCAGCAAAATAAGTTTGCAAGACGTAGATTTAAGAAGACGACACTTAGGCCAGTGTCTAGGAAAGTGCAAACCCTGGAAGGTTTACCTACATCTCACGACTGACAATTAAATTGCATAGCAATGACCAAATAATGACCAAATTGCATAGCAATGACCAAACCAATTAAAATAAACGTAAGATTAAATGGATATCCAGTATTAACAGAGGTTGATACAGGCGCAGCCTATCTGTGGTAGGAGAATCAATGTTCAGTAAAATTCATACTGGACTCCACTCCTTAACCTAACCAAGACTTCAGCAAGGCTGAGCACTTATACAGGGGACCTCTGAGAATTGTGGGTACATAGAACATAGAACATAGAACAGTACAGCACAGAACAGGCCCTTCGGCCCACGATGTTGTGCCGACCTTCATCTGAAACCAAGATCAAGCTATCCCACTCCCTACCATCCTGGTGTGCTCCATGTGCCTATCCAATAACCGCTTAAATGTTCCTAAAGTGTCTGACTCCACTATCACTGCAGGCAGTCCATTCCACACCCCAACCACTCTCTGCGTGAAGAACCTACCTCTGATATCCTTCCTATATCTCCCACCATGAACCCTATAGTTATGCCCCCTTGTAATAGCTCCATCCACCCGAGGAAATAGTCTTTGAACGTTCACTCGATCTATCCCCTTCATCATTTTATAAACCTCTATTAAGTCTCCCCTCAATCTCCTCCGCTCCAGAGAGAACAGCCCCAGCTCCCTCAACCTTTCCTCATAAGACCGACACTCCAAACCAGGCAGCATCCTGGTAAATCTCCTCTGCACTCTCTCCAGCGCTTCCACATCCTTCTTATAGTGAGGTGACCAGAACTGCACGCAATATTCCAAATGCGGTCTCACCAAGGTCCTGTACAGTTGCAGCATAACCCCACGGCTCTTAAACTCCAACCCCCTGTTAATAAAAGCTAACACACTATATGCCTTCTTCACAGCTCTATCCACTTGAGTGGCAACCTTTAGAGATCTGTGGATATGGACCCCAAGATCTCTCTGTTCCTCCACAGTCTTCAGAACCCTACCTTTGACCCTGTAATCCACATTTAAATTAGTCCGACCAAAATGAATCACCTCACATTTATCAGGGTTAAACTCCATTTGCCATTTTTCAGCCCAGCTTTGCATCCTATCTATGTCTCTTTGCAGCCTACAACAGCCCTCCACCTCATCCACTACTCCACCAATCTTGGTGTCATCAGCAAATTTACTGATCCACCCTTCAGCCCCCTCCTCTAAGTCATTAATAAAAATCACAAAGAGCAGAGGACCAAGCACCGATCCCTGCGGCACTCCGCTAGCAACCTGCCTCCAGTCCGAAAATTTTCCATCCAAAACCACCCTCTGTCTTCGATCAGATAGCCAGTTACCTATCCAATCGGCCAACTTTCCCTCTATCCCACACCTCCTTACTTTCATCATAAGCCGACCATGGGGGACCTTATCAAACGCCTTACTAAAATCCATGTATATGACATCAACCGCCCGACCTTCATCAACACACCTAGTTACCTCCTCAAAAAATTCTATCAAATTTGTGAGGCACGATTTGCCCTTCACAAATCCGTGCTGACTATCCCGGATTAATCCGCATCTTTCTAAATGGTCGTAAATCCCATCCCTAAGGATCTTTTCCATCAATTTACCAACCACCGAAGTAAGACTAACCGGTCTATAATTACCAGGGTCATTTCTATTCCCTTTCTTAAACAGAGGAACAACATTTGCCACTCTCCAGTCCTCTGGCACCATCCCCGTGGACAGCGAGGACCCAAAGATCAAAGCCAAAGGCTCTGCAATCTCATCCCTCGCCTCCCAAAGAATCCTAGGATACATTTCATCAGGCCCAGGGGACTTATCGACCTTCAGTTTATTCAAAACTGCCAATACATCCTCCCTCCGAACATCTATTTCCTCCAGCCTATTAGCCTGTAACACCTTCTCTTCCTGAAAAACATGGCCCCTCTCCTTGGTGAACACTGAAGAAAAGTATTCATTCATCACCTCGCCTATCTCTACTGATTCCATACACAAGTTCCCACCACTGTCCTTGACCGGCCCTAACCTCACCCTGGTCATTCTTTTATTCCTCACATAAGAGTAAAAAGCCTTGGGGTTTTCCTTGATCCGACCCGCCAAGGACTTCTCATGTCCCCTCCTAGCTCTCCTCAGCCCCTTTTTCAGCTCATTCCTTGCTAACTTGTAACCCTCAATCGAGCCATCTGAACCTTGTTTCCTCATCCCTACATAAGCTTCCCTCTTCCTTTTCACAAGACATTCCACCTCTTTTGTGAACCACGGTTCCCTCACTCGGCCATTTCCTCCCTGCCTGACAGGGACATACCTATCAAGGACACCCAGTATTTGTTCCTTGAAAAAGTTCCACTTTTCATCAGTGCCTTTCCCTGACAGTTTCTGTTCCCATCTTATGCCCCCTAATTCTTGCCTAATCGCATCATAATTACCTCTCCCCCAATTGTAAGCCTTGCCCTGCCGTCCGGCCCTATCCCTCTCCATTGCAATAACAAAAGACACAGAATTGTGGTCACTATCTCCAAAGTTCTCTCCCACAACCAAATCTAACACTTGGCCCGGTTCATTTCCCAGTACCAAATCCAATGTGGCCTCACCCCTTGTCGGCCTATCCACATATTGTGTCAGGAAACCCTCCTGCACACACTGCACAAAAAGTGCCCCATCCAAACTATTCGACCTACAAAGGTTCCAATCAATATTTGGAAAGTTAAAGTCCCCCATGACAACTACCCTGTGACCCCCACACGTATCCATAATCTGCTTAGCAATTTCTTCCTCCACATCTCTATTACTATTTGGGGGCCTATAGTAAACTCCTAACAACGTGACCGCTCCTTTCCTGTTTCTAACTGCAGCCCATATTACCTCAGTGTGCATATCCCCCTCAAAGTGCTTTTCCGCAGCCGTTAAACTATCCTTGATTAACAATGCTACTCCTCCACCTCTTTTACCAGCTTCCCTACACTTACTGAAACATCTATACCCCGGAACGTCCAACAACCATTCCTGTCCTTGTTCTACCCACGTCTCCGAAATGGCCACAACATCGTAGTCCCAAGTAGCAATCCATGCCCCAAGTTCATCCACCTTGTTCCGGATGCTCCTTGCATTGAAGTAGACACACTTCAACCCACCTTCCTGTCTACCGGTACCCACCCTTGACCTTGATACCTTCCCCAATACCTCACCACCCTCAACACTGACTTCCGGACTACAACTCCTTTTCCCACTCCCCTGACAAATTAGTTTAAATCCCCCTGAAGAGCCGTAGCAAATTTCCCTCCCAGGATATTGGTGCCCCTCTGGTTCAGGTGCACCCCGTCCTGTTTGTAGAGGTCCCACCTTCCCCAGAACGTGTTCCAATTATCCACGTATCTGAAACCCTCCCTCCTGCACCATCCCTGCAACCACATGTTTAAGTGCACTCTCTCCCTGTTCCTCAACTCGCTATCACGTGGCACCGGTAGCGTACCAGAGATGACCACATGTTTTGTCTTTGCTCTCAGCTTCCAGCCCAGCTCCCGAAATTCCTGTTTTAAATCCCCGTCCCCTCTCCTACCTATGTCGTTGGTACCAATGTGTACCACGACTTGTGACTGTTTCCCCTCCCCCTTAAGAATCCGGAAAACACGGTCCGAGACGTCACGGACCCTGGCATCCGGTAGGCAACAAACCATCCTCGAGTCTCTTTTGCTGCCACAGAACCTCCTATCTATCCCTCTAACTAACGAGTCCCCAATAACTATTGCCCTCCCGCTCTCCTCCTTACCCTCCTGAGCCACAGGGACGGACTCAGTGCCGGAGATCCTCTCACTGCGGCTCACCACTGGTATGTTGTCCCCCTCAACCGTATCCAAAGCGGAATACTTATTGCTAAGGGGAACGACCACAGGGGATCCCTGCACCGACTGCTTCTTCCCAGCCCCTCTCACCGTCACCCATCTATTTTCATTTCGCGGAGTAACTGTATCCCTGAAGCTTCTGTCTATGGCCATCTCTGCATCCTTAATGATCCTAAGTTCCTCCAACTCCAGCTCCAGTTCCCTTACACGGTTTTGGAGGAGCTGCAGATGGATGCACTTCTCACAGATATAATCAGCAGGGACACTGACGTCGTCCCTCACCTCGAACATAGTGCAAGAGGAACATTGCACTGCCTTCACACCCATCCTCTCTAGATACCTTGCCAGTACCAGGTAGAAACAGCAAAAAATGAATTAACTCACCCCCGCTCACTCAAGCCCTGTGAGCCAAAGCCCTACAGCTTTCACTCTGCCTCCTGCTCACTCTGCTGCCCGCTAACGACGCTGCCCGCTCAAAAGTGCGGCCTACTTTTAAACCCTCCAAAAACCTTCCCAGACTCCTGCTGGGCCCACTTCCTGTTTTTGAAAAAAAACCTCCGATTTTTTAACACAAATTTAACTTAAAATAAATAAATAAATGTAGTGAACACACCAACTGCCTTCTCCTCAGCCTGGTCCTGTGGAACAATCTTTATTCCTGTCTCTTATGAAAGGCAACTGGATAGGCTACCATTAATGGTAGTGGAAGGCTCGAGCACGAGCCTAAAGAGGCAGAACTGGAGAAATCCATCTGGGTTGGGTAAACATCTTCCAATTAGAAAATGGTCGCTCAAGTGAAGTCCTGCTCAAATACCCAGAAGTTTTCTGAGAAGGGCTAGGAACCATAAGAAGAGCCAAAGCGACATTAAATGTCGATCAGGACGCAGTCCTGCGATTTTACAAGGCCCGTTCGGTACCATTTGCTTTCAGGGAAAAAGTGGAAACAGAAATTAGAAGATTTGAACGAGAAGGTATTGAGAAGGTACATGTGATGACTTCAGCCAGGCTAATGAGGTTGGCTTGCTAGAATATGAACAACCTGATGAGTCCTCCTGAATAGAAGTACACTGACCTGAAAAGAAGTATCTGATGAGTCCTAATTGATGGTTAAATCAGGAAGTCTCATGCTCCCTATTTAAAGCAGGTGTGTCAGACTCCCAGCCTGCATTCAGCAGGGAGCAACTGGAGAGCTGGCTGTGTACAGATGTATGGTGTAAATAAAGTAACTTGGTGACAGGACCTCCGCCTCTGTGGAGTTACTACAAACCTGTCCAGTTCGCGGAAGAGGCAGCACCAGTGGTGCCTGATTTGAAGTCAGGTGGTTCAGCCCATCATTGTGGGGACTTTAAACAAACAATAAACCGTTATTCATAGCTGAACAAATACCCAATTCCCCAGATTGAGGATTGAAATGCAAAGTTGGCAAGGGAACTCTTATTCTTGAAATTAGATATAAGTCATGCTTATTTGCAGTTGCAGCTGGATGAGGATTTGCAGAAATATTCCACGATCAATACTCTAAAGGGTCTCTATCAATACAAGGTTACCTTTTTGGATATCACAAGCATGCTTGATTTTCCAGAGAACAATGGAGAACACAAACCGTTACTCGGACTACTAAGAGAGGACAAGGCGGTGCCATCGAAAGGATTGCCCCGGATCCAGTGGTGGTCATTATTATTGGCTGCTTACAATTATCAGTTGGAGCACCGGCCATGAGGGTGAGTGGCAAATGTAGATACCTTAAGTAAGCAACCTTTAGCAGACACCCCACTGATGGTATCCCAAGTAGAAGAGACAGTAATGGCTATGAATTTTCTGGATTCAATCCCAGTGGCCACACATAATATACGTCTTTGGATGCAAAAGGACCCTGTACACTCAAAAATTAAACACTTAGTACTGATGGGGGAAACGGAAAGGCCAGTTCCAGCCTTACTGAAGTAGAGGAGAGCAGCTCACGGTTGAAGACAGAATATTGCTATGAGAGGCATAAGTGGTTGTTCTGAGTCAGGGCCGCTGTGCTATGCTGGCTGAACTACATCACAGCCACCCATGAGTTCCAAAATGAAGGTGCTGGCCAGGAGCTATGTTTGCTGGAGCGACACTTGTGGGTCTGTGCCAGCAATGCCAGCAAGGACAGAAATTGCCACCAGCAGCTCCCCTATACCCATGGGAATGGCCAAGTAGACCATGGATTTGGCTGTACATAGATTGTGCAACCCATTCATGGGCTCAATGTGCTTGATCATAGTAGACACCCACTCAAAATGGATGGACGCACGTAGGATGCATTCAGCGACCAGAACAATAACAGTGGGGAAACTTTGCACCTCTTTTGCAAACGTGGGATCCCAGAGGTGCTAGTCTCTGACAATGGACCAGCTTTTGCCAGCTAGGAGTTCATCTGATTCATGAAGATGAATGGGATTCGACATATCAGGATGGCACCATAGCATGCAGCATTGAACAGCCTTGCAGAGAGTGCGGTCCAGACTTTAAAAGCTGAGTTAAGAAAACAGCCGGCAGCATCTATCCACACCAAACTCTCCTGCTGGCTATGCAATTATAGAACAACTCCCACCCGCCACCCCACCCCATGCCACTACAGAAATAGCACCCGGAGAATTCCTCGTGGGTACACGACTCTGACCAGGTTAAGCTTGCCCAGCGGGACAAGAACCGAGGAGAGTCCTCCCCAACCGCCAGCCCCATCTCTCCACCCGTAGTTAGGGCCTCAGAGTCTGAAATGGACACTGCAAATGAAGCTGCGGCTACTCCTCTGCTGACTGATGAAGAGGGTGAACTGGAATTCTGGCGTTTGCATCATAAGTGACGGGTGCCTTTTCGATACATTTCTCTCACATCGGCATCCGATGTGGGAGGAATGGGGATCCAGACCCAGCGCTGAAATGTTGAAAGAGACCCATGAGGCACATGGACCACTGAGATTCCTTGGACTTAGGGAGGGAAGGGGTGTAGTGACCTCAACGAGACACTGGAGGTTGGCCCCTTGGAGTATGAATTCCGTGATTGAGGCCATCACAAAAAAGATGTCCCTGATTGAGGTCATAACAGCCTGCCCAATCAGGGAGCCTCATTTATATAAAACTGGGAGTGTCAGGCCTTCTAGAACTCCAGATTCTGATGTTGTACCAGGAGCACCCTATGAATGTAATTAAAGGGAATCTGGTGAAAGCACACCAGCCTCTGAGGAGTTATTTCATGGTTGACTCTTAAATGTCCTATCGGGCCATTCAATTCAGAACAATTAGGAATGGAAAACAAGGCCCAGCCAGCAACGCTCACATCCCATGAATGAATAAAAGCACTGAGATAACAGTATAGCATACAGCTCCCTTTGTAATACTCTCTGATATAATAGTATAGATTCCACCTCACTCTGTAACACTCTTGGATTTAACAACTGTGGGGTGACACAGTGGTTAGCACTGCTGCCTGATAGTGCCAGGGACCTAGGGTTGATTCCTGGCTTGAGTCACTATGTGGTGTTTGCACGTTCTCCCCGTGTCTGTGGGCTTCCTCAGGTGCTCCGGTTTCCTCTCACAATCCAAAAGACATGCTAGTTTGGCCATGCTAAATTCTCCCTCAGTGTACCCGAACAGGCGCCGGAGTGTGGCGACTCGGGGATTTTCACAGTAACTTCATTGCAGTGTTAGTGTAAGCCTACTTGTGACACTAATAGCTAAATTTATAAACTTTAAAAGTAAAGATTACACCTCACTCTGTAACACCTTCTGATATAACATATAGATTACACCTCTCTTTGTGATGTGGAGTTGCCAGCGTTAGACTGGGGTCGGCACAGTAAGTAGTCTCACAACACCAGGTTAAAGTCCAACAGGTTTATTTGGTAGCACGAGCTTTCGGAGCTTTGCCCCTTCATCAGGTGAGTCACCTTCATCAGGTGACTCACCTGATGAAGGAGCGACACTCCAAAAGCTCGTGCTACCAAATAAACCTGTTGGACTTTAACTTGGTGTTGTGAGACTACTTACTGTACCTCCCTTTGTAACAGTCTCAGATATAATAACAGTACAGATTACACCTCACTCTGTAACACTCTCTTATGTAACAGTGTAGAATACAGCTCCCTTTGTGACATTCTCTGATATAACAGCAGAGATTAAAGCTCCGTCTGGTAGAGTATAGTATTATCTAAAAATATAGATTACTGTTCCAACTCTAGAACTCTCAGATATACTGAATGACCACCTGCCCCCCGCTCCAGCTTTTTCACCTTCCACAAGGATCTACAATGGATTATTCTCAATTTGCCTGGATAAGTGCATCACTTATCATCACAACAACACCCAAGAATTCAATGCCATCTCGGAAGAAGCAGCCCATTTTTAAAAACTGCACCACGACCTTAAACATTAATTCCTCCATCACTGACACACAGTGGCAGCATGGGTACCATCTACAAGATGCACTGCAGGGAGTTACTTAGGCTTCTTCCTAGTGTCACAGTATATTAAGGGTCAGGTACACTTGCAGATTTACCAAATATTAGGCTACCCACTAAACCCTCAAGTACATTGGGAGAGTATATAGTGGTGTTGATATTTGGGATTTCCCATTTACCTGCATGTTGTGTACAGTGTCAAGAAATAGTGAAATGCTTCACCAAAAGAAGACCACCAGACTAGTATAGAAGAATGTAACAAACCTCATCGACAGGAAAACAAAATTCCAAAAGCCCATCCTCATGGGAAACTGTGATTGTAATGTTGACTGATGAGAATTCAACCACAGAATAATATAGACAACTATCCATCACTATGAAGATAGATTATCCTTTAATATCTCCAGCTCACCTCTGTTCTGGCAGGCTGCACAAAGGCATTTATTATTCTAATCCAGCTGCTCTAGATAGTCAGGTAATCAGAGCATACACTGAAGCCGACCCATGAGGATACTGCTCATATATCAGAATCAACAACAACTTTTATTTATATAGCATCTTTAATATAATGAAATATCTCAAGCACTTCAACAGGAGCAATATAAAACAAAGTAGGAAGCTGAGCCACATAATGAGATGTCAAGTCAGATGACCAAAAGTTTGATTAAAAAGGTAGGTTTTAGTGTCTTAAAGGAGAAAAGAGAGATAGAGAGGCAGAAAATTTAGGGAGAGAAGTCCAGAACTCGGGGCCTAGGCAGCCGAAGGCACAGCCACCAACGGTGCAGCAATTATAATTGGGAATGCATAAGGGGCCAGAATTAGAGAAACATATACATATTAACATTAATTTATTCAAGCAGTACCTTGAAGGTAATACATCAACCCATGGTCTCTAATAAGAGTGTTATAAATCAAATGTTTGGAGTTTGAGGAGGGCCGAGAGTGAATTGGAGAATGCAACATGAAGTTGCTGATTTCTTTATAGAGCGACTGACTGGATAGTAGCTCTGTTAACCTACAAATGGTATTTTAAAACTGAGGGGTGATTTCAATTGGGCTCGCCTGAGATCAGACTGTATGAACGTTTTACTCCAGCAGAAAGTTAAATGGGGCAGGATGTAACAGACACATCTGGGCAGCGGTTCTCCCTCCCGCTGCGCAAAAGATTAGTGCAGCGGACCGGGAAATTCTCACGTCAGCCAATTCGCAGGATTCATGCATGCGTAACCGTCCCAATGGTGTCTCCCAATACTGGATTTCCAGCAGCATCAGCTCTGTGCCGGAATCGGCGGGGTGACGCCAAGACTATTTAAATGATCATTTTAATATCATTTAAATATCATTAGCGGGCCCGGGACTGAAGTTTCTGGGCCTGCTAGCATCTCCTGCTCCCCGCCCCTCTTGTCAGAGTGGTTCACTCCAGCGGGGATTACAGTAGCTCCCCACTAACAGGGAACTAGCGGCCCGACCCTGCTGGAGTGAAAGGGGGGCAATTGGGACCCCGGAAGGTTGGGCAGTAGGTGGGGGTGCCCCCTGGTAGTGCCAGCCTAGGCTCCCTGGCTTTGCCCAACAGGCAGTGCCAAGGGGGTGGGGCTTAATGGGGGCAGGGCAATCAGCAGGGGTGGGGAGTCCCGCTGCCACTCTGCAAACAGGATCGTTGGGGGAAGGAGGAACGCTAGGGATTCGGGAGGGCTGGGGTCAGTCTGCTTGGGGGTTTGGGACTGCAGGGTTGGGCGTGAGGGGCGGCTTGGGGCTAACCCTGGGAATAGTCAGAGTGCCAGCAATGCGGGGGTCGCGGGGCTGGCCAACAATCGAGTTGGCCAGCAATCGGGAGGCCGGCAGAGCGGAGTTACTGCGCATGTGCTGATCTCGGTGCTGACAGATCAGTGCATGCACAGTGGCCCACTCAGCACTATGCTGCCGGCCTTTCCAGCAGGAATAGGCCCCGCCCACTGATTTTTAATGATATACATACTAGTGACCTCTGCAGTGCACAGAGTGTGGGAGATTCTTCTCAGAACTCCCACTTAATAAACCAGCGTGAATTCGTCCAGTTTTCAAGCAAATGTTTGGGGAGAATTCTGAACCTGATCTCCTCAGTGGGTTCAGTACATTCACGAATGCACTTGAACACCATTTATCAACTGTGTCTAATCTGATACCTTGCTGCAACAATCTAAAACTAATCCCACTACCCCACTCTCCCATTAGCCCAGTGTCTTCTTCTCTTTCAATTCTTTGTCCAACTTCCCACTGAAGGATGCAATGTTATTTGTAACATCTTTTTCTTGTGGCAAGGGGTTCCATATTCCAACTAAGGCACCTTGACAAACTATTTCCGTACTTTCGTACTAATTTATTTAAATTAATGAAAAAGAAAGACTTCCATTTATATAGGGCCTTCCTGTTATGATGGCCACGGGGAATTATCATTCTTCCTGTGGGCCTCACTGAATAAGAGCTCCCCTATTGGGCAAATGGAGGCTTTCCCAATAGGGAAGGAACAGCAGGGATGGGGCGGGATTAAACCAGCTGGCTCCGCTCAGGCTGACAGTCGACAGACTCGGGACCAATCTGAACTCTGCAGCCATTGAACGGTGCTTAGATCTCACTGTAAATTAAGGGTGATTGGTGACAAAGATTGGCCTCGGTAAGATGATTACATTGACGACGAGGAGTAAAGCGAGTTTTTTTTCTTCCTTCCAGACCATCTTTACCATTGAGACAAGTAATCCTCTGGTAAGAAACATACCTCTTTTTATGAAACTTGAAGCCTACGATGCAAGAATAGAAGACTGGGCCCAGTATGCAGAGTGCATGAGTTACTTTTTTTTGGGCAAACAGTATTGAGGGGGACAAGAGACAGAAAGTGATCCTGTTGGTAGCATGCGGGGTCCTGACCTTCAGTGTAATAAAAAACCTGACCTATCCGGATGTCCCCAACTTCAAAACCTTTAATGAATTGGTAAACTTGGTTTAAGGCTATTATGACCCAAAACCTTCCATAAAACTCCAGTGATACTACTTTAACACAGCAGCATGAACCCCTGAGATATCTATCACCAAATTTCTGACCAGGCTACGAAAATTGGCAGAGCACTGTGAATTCAGGCTACCCCTAAACGATATGTTGCAACACAGGCTGGTCTATGGAATTAACGAGGTGACAGTCCATAAAAAACTATTGACAGAACCAATTTGGATCTAAAGTAGGTCATTAAGATAGCTCTATCATTGGAGAATGCAGAGAAGGGAGCTCAGGAATTACATGGAAAGTCAGATAGCAATGTCCATCCCTCAACTGAGAACAATGGTATCAGTAAAATATCCTCGAATCCCTTACAGCGGTGGAGCCCGGGTCGCATCACCAGGCAGTCTAGGGAAGTCAGCGACAGCCTTCAGACTCCTAGGAAGCATATTCCAGAAGGTTGTAGATGCCAGATGGCAGACAATTGCAAGTTCTGCAGAAGACCATAATAAAGGCTAAGAGATAGGGTCAGTCAAAACGCATGCTACTTTTAAAAAAAGGCCAAGACGACTATACCTTGCTGGTATGCCCACAACCAGGAACAGGAACAATGCAATTAAATTGCATCTCCACGACAAAGGTTGTCCACATAATGGTGGAGCTGTTAGTAAATGGGCACACATTAAAAAAGGAAATCAATATGGGGGCTGTGGTCTCTGTTATCAGGGAGCAGACTTACAACCACCTCCGGGCTGGTATTCAATTCCTGATGTGGAGATGCCGGCGTTGGACTGGGGTAAACACAGTAAGAAGTCTCACAACACCAGGTTAAAGTCTAACAGGTTTATTTGGTAGCAAATGCCACTAGCTTTTGGAGCGCTGCTCCTTTGTCAGGTGAGTGGGAGATCTGTTCACAAACAGGGCATATAAAGACACAAACTCAATTTACAGAATAATGATTGGAATGCGAGTCTTAACAGCTAATCAAGTCTTAAAGGTACAGACAATGTGAGTGGGGAGACCATTAAGCACAGGTTAAAGAGATGTGTATTGTCTCCAGACAGGACAGTTAGTGAGATTTTGCAAGTCCAGGCAAGTCGTGGGGGTTACAGATAGTGTGACATGAACCCAAGATCCCGGTTGAGGCCGTCCTCATGTGTGCGTAACTAGGCTATCAGTCTCTGCTCAGCGACTCTGCGCTGTCGTGTGTCGTGAAGGCCGCCTTGGAGAACGCTTACCCGAAGATCAGAGGCCGAATGCCCGTGACCGCTGAAGTGTTCCCCAACAGGAAGAGAACAGTCTTGCCTGGTGATTGTCGAGCGATGTTCATTCATCCATTGTCATAGCGTCTGCATGGTTTCCCCAATGTACCATGCCTCGGGACATCCTTTCCTGCAGCGTATCAGGTAGACAATGTTTTGTAGAGGTTGCTGGTGTCCACACAACCCTGCCACAGAAACCTCTGCAAGACATGCCGGATCATCGACATGGATACCATCATCTCACGTGAGAACACCATCCACCAGGTACACGGTACATACTCTTGTAACTCGGCCAACGTTGTCTACCTGATACGCTGCAGGAAAGGATGTCCCGAGGCATGGTACATTGGGGAAACCATGCAGACGCTATGACAATGGATGAATGAACATCGCTCGACAATCACCAGGCAAGACTATTCTCTTCCTGTTGGGGAACACTTCAGCGGTCACGGGCATTCGGCCTCTGATCTTCGGGTAAGCGTTCTCCAAGGCGGCCTTCACGACACATGACAGCGCAGAGTCACTGAGCAGAGACTGATAGCCTAGTTACGCACACATGAGGACGGCCTCAACCGGGATCTTGGGTTCATGTCACACTATCTGTAACCCCCACGACTTGCCTGGACTTGCAAAATCTCACTAACTGTCCTGTCTGGAGACAATACACATCTCTTTAACCTGTGCTTAATGCTCTCCCCACTCACATTGTCTGTACCTTTAAGACTTTATTAGCTGTAAAGACTCACATTCCAATCATTATTCTGTAAATTGAGTTTGTGTCTTAATGTGCCCTGTTTGTGAACAGATCTCCCACTCACCTGACAAAGGAGCATCGCTCCGAAAGCTAGTGGCGTTTGCTACCAAATAAACCTGTTGGACTTTAACCTGGTGTTGTGAGACTTCTTACTGTATTCAACTCCTGAACATAGAAGGCACAAAGGCCAGGCAGGCCACCTACATAGGGGAACCATTGCTGACAAAGGGCACTATGGTGACCCTAGTGATTTACAGGTAGCATTTGGCTCGACTTCCACTCATCATTTTACAGGGACAAGAACCAAGTCTTATGGGGAGAGATTGGCTCCAATGCATCAGACCGAGATCTTTAGGCTAGGCGTGGGAGGACTGTACAAAATCATTAATAAGTACTCTGACGTCTTCCAAGAAGAGCTTGGGAAAATAAAGGGAGCCAAAGCTAAGATTTAAGTCAACCCCAATGTTACACCTAAATATTTTAGAGTGAGACCAGTTCCATACGCCCTATTGGAAAAAGTAGAGTCAGAACTGGTACAACTGGAAAAGCTGGCCGTACGGTTTGCAAAGTGGGCCACATCTATTGTTCCTGTCCTTAAACTGGGTAAGTTGGTCTGACTTTGTGGAGACTATAAGCTTACAGTCAATAGAATTTCTAAACTTGATGGATACCCCATGCCCCAGATCAAAGACCTGTACACCAAGATAACTGGGAGCCAAACATTTTCAAAGTTGGACATGAGCCATGTGTATCTCCAACGTGAATTGGACGAGTCTTCCTGAAAGTATATGTAGGTGGCCTGCCTAGCCTTTGTGCTTTCTATGTTCAGGAGTTGAATACAGTAAGAAGTCTCACAACACCAGGTTAAAGTCCAACAGGTAAAAAATATACTATGCACAAAGGCCAATACGAGTACACTTGCCTACCCTTTAGGGTTTCATTTGCATGCGCCATTTTTCAACGATTCATGGAGAACATACTCCAAGTGTTACCTCAGGTAGCAGTGTACCTGGATGATGGCTTTGTCACAGGGAACTTCAGAACCCAAACACCTAGCGAACCTGGAAGAGGTCTTATTGCAATTTTTGGAGGTCAGGGTACACCTGAAAAGGGAAACATGTGTCTTCCAAGCAAGTGCCATGACCTATTTGGGTTATTGGATGGATGGCAAGAGCCTTCATCCAGTGGAAGACAAGGTGAGGACCATTAAGGAGGCACCGACTCCACGGAACCCAACAGAATTGAATTCCTTCCTGAGGTTGATGAATTATTATAGGAAATTTATTCCTAATTTAGTCTTTTTGCTGGTCGCCCTGCATACCTACGACGGAAGTATCAAAAGTGGTCTTGGGGGTGCCACAGTTGGAGGTTTTCAACAGACTAAAACAGCAACTTCTGTCCTCTATCTTACTGTCTTGACCCCAAAAAGGACCTTATCTTGACATGCGATGCCTCCTCCTATGGGGTTGGGGCAGTATTGGCACATTGCTGAACCTGAGTGGAGATACTCCCAGATTGAAAAAGGGGGATTAGCAGTTGTCTTTGGCGCTAAAATGTTCCATCAGTACATCTGCAGTAGACACTTTTTCATAGCGAGTGATCATAAACCACTGCTGGAGGTTTTTAAAGAAGACAAGGCAATACTCCCATTGCCTCCACCTGGATACAGCATTGGGCCTTGTTACTGGCAGCTTATGAATACCTCCTAGAGCACCACGCCGGGACCCAGATGGCTAACACTGATGCACTGAGTCTTCTGCCACTGCCTGGCAGTCTGGCTTCGCCACCACCGTGGAAGAGGTTGTGATGACCCTCAATTATTTAAACACCTTGCAGGTATCTACAAGGCAAATCAAAGACTGAACACAAAAGGACGCAGTTTTGTCTAAATTAAAAAACATAATACTGTGTGGGGGATTCAGAGGACAGCCCTCAGATGAAATGAAACACTTCTAGACAAAGAAAAACGAGCTTAGTGTTGAAGATGGCATCATCCTCTAAGGTTCCCATACAATAGCCCTTCACTCAGGGCGACATCCAATATTTATAGAATTATTCCACGCCCACCCTAGGATTTCAAAGATGAACATGCTAGCCAGGGGCTAAGTATGATGGCCCAGCCTTGAGGCAGACATTACTGACTTGATTCGACAGTATGAATCATGCCAAGAGAATTAAAAACTCCCCACCTCAGCGTCCCTACACCCATGGGAGAGGCCTGGTAGGCCCCAGCTGTGATTGCACGTCGACTTCATCAGGTCTTTCTTTGGGCTCCATGCTCCTGATTATGGTCGGCACGCATTCCAAATGTTCGGAGGCACACCAGATGAGCTCCACCACTTCCCATGCTACCATTGAGAAACTATGACAAAGTTTCTGCACACATGGGATACCTGAAGTTCTGGTCTCTGACAATGGCGCATTGAGTGGAGAGTTACATTACAGACAGCCTTTTGTCAAGTCAAATACCGGAAAAGGAGATGGGATTGTGGCTCAAGTTTGAAAATTTAACAATGTTTAATCTCAATGGGTAATGCTTCCATTTCATGGGACAGAAGTAAATTGGGGTAGTGGGTGTTGAAATTACTTAATTCTAATAAATAGTGTGTCCTTTAGGTTAAAGCTTCAGGTCAATTCACATGAAAGACATGAACTTTCTGGTCCAAAAGTAGGTATGTAGTGAACCTAGGTAATAGTTTGAAGGCTTGAGTGGTTTCTATCTGTTCATCATCCAGCTACAGCCACCCAGTGAGGCACAGTGGTTAGCACTGTTACCTCAGTGCCAGGGACCTGGGTTTGATTCCCAGCTTGGGTGACTGTCTGTGTAGAGTTTGCACGTTCTCCCCATGTCTGCGTGGACTTCCTCCAGATGCTCCGGTTTCCTTCCACACGTCCAAAAGACGTGCTGGTTAAGTGCATTGGCCATGCTAAATTCTCCCTCCGTGTACCCAAACAGGTGCCAGAGTGTGGCAACTAGGGGATTTTCACAGTAACTTCATTGCAGTGTGAATGTAAGTCTACTTGTGATTAAATGTGGTAAATCGTACAAACATCTAATATTTGCCATTCTGTTAGTACCATTGGGACTAATTGGTGGGCGGCACGGTAGCACAGTGGTTAGCACTGCTGCTTCACAGCTCCAGAGACCTGGGTTCGATTCCTGGCTTCGGTCACTGTCTGTGTGGAGTTTGCACATTCTCCCCGTGTTTGCATGGGTTTCCTCCAGTTTCCTCCCACAGTCCAAAGATGTGCGGGTTAGGTTGATTGGCCATGCTAAAATTGCCCCTTAGTGTCCTGAGATGCGTAGATTAGAGGAATTAGTGGGTAAATATGTAGGGATATGGGGGTAGGGCCTGGGTGGGATTGTGGTCGGTGCAGACTCGATGGGCCAAATGGCCTCTTTCTGCACTGTAGGGTTTCTATGATTCTATGATTCTATTCTATGATTTCTATGAGTTTCAGGTCTTCATGTTTTCCGATGGAGTCAAGCACATTAGGACAGCAATCTATTACCCGGCTGAACAAGTGATGCAGCCTTTTAAGCTTGGCATGAAGAAGCAATCTGCAATGTGCACAGAGACAAAACTGGCGCAATTTTTATTCGGCTACAGGACTACCCCTCACACAATGACAGGAATTGCCCAAGTGGAATTGTTAAGCGAACAGAGACTTTAGACAAGATTACGCTTACTTCTGCCAAACCTGGCAGGCAGGGCAGAGTCTCCACAAGAGACCCAGAAGAAGAATCATGATTCTGTAAGGACAGACAGAACATTCAAAACCAAAGACCCAGTCCACGTGAGGAACTTTGAAGACAGCCTCAGTTGGATTATATTGGAGAAAACAGTAATTGCACTGCTGCCTCACGGCGTCACAGACCCAGGTTCAATTCTGGCCTTGGATCACTGTGTGGAGTTTGCACATTCTCCCCATGTCTACATCGGTTTCCTCCAGGTACTCTAGTTTCCTCCCATAGTCCAAAGATGTACACGTTAGGTGGACTGACCATGGTGAAACAAAAATTGACCTTAGTGTCCCAAGCTGCGTAGGTTAGATGAATTAGCCATGGTAAGTGTGTGGGGTTATGGGGATCGGGCAGAGGAGAGGGCCTGGATAAGCTACTCGGTCAGAGAGTCAATGCTGGTTCAATGGGCCGAATGGCCTACTGCACCGTAGGGAGTCTCTGATTTTATGAAAACGGGGCCCATGTCATGTAAAGTCTAAGTTCAGGGCAAGATTGTCAGAAAATACCTGGACCATCTCTTAAATAGGGAGTTCGGGCCAGCACAGGCCTCATTACTAGCCATGAGGATAGCCACTCGGGCCACAAATGGAGGTTGACACCATGAAGGTCCCTCTAGGTGATGAAGATATGGACTATGATATGGAAGCGGAAGAGACCAGTGTACCTACTGACGCGAGACCTCAAGAAGATCCAGAGTCCGTGGCTTTGAGGCACTCTCTTTGAAAGCAAAGATCGCCCATCCGCTTCACACCACCAGATCCCATCCTGCCTCCCATTGACACCAGGCCAATAGCTAAGTGATGAAAAATAACCCCCCCCCCCACCCCCCCCCCCCCCCCCCCCCCCCACCCCACCCCGGCCGTGGCAAGGGTGCAGGGGGAAAAGTGGATTTGAGGGGGGAGGGATGTTATGATGGCCACAGAGATAATCAATAGATCTCCCTGTGGGCCTCGTTAAATATGAACTCCCCTATTAGGCGAATGGAGGCTCATGCAATAGGGAAGAAGTAGCGGGGGTGGGGGTTAAAACCAGTTGGCTCCACTCAGGCCGGCAATCGATAGACTGGGGACCGATTTGCACTCTGTGGTCAGTGAACAGCATTCGGATATTGCAATAAATAAAGGGTGAATGCTGATGAAAGTCTGTCCCCGGTAAGATTATTATAGTTTCACAACCTCAAGATGTCCCAAAGGACCTCCAACAGTGCAGTACTCCCTCAGTGTTGCATTAAAGTGTCAGCCTTGAATATGAGCTCAAGCCTCTGGAATGAGACTTGAACCCAGAACTGTCCGACTTAGAGGCTACTATACTACCAGTAATCCATGACTGACATATTAAGAAACCCCCTTTCCCTTCCACTGATACTTCAACTGGAGGAAATAGTCTTTCCTTATTTACTTTATCATAACATTAACAGACTTTATTAAATGGGGGTGAGGAGGCAGTGGCACAGTGGAATTATCACTGGACTAGCAATCCAAAGATCCAGGGTAATGCTTTGGGGATCTGCGTTCGAATCCTACCACTGCAGATGGTGAAATTTGAATTCAATTAAACTCTGGAATTAAAAGTCTAATGATGACCATGAAACTATTGTCAATTGGCGTAAAAACCTATTCGTTCACTAATGGTCTCATCTACATGTGACTCCAGAGCCACAGCAATGTGGTTGACTCTCAACTGCCCTCTGAAATGGAGGGCAGTTAGGGATAGGCAATCCTGTAAAAATGAATAAATAAAAAAAATCTCCTCTTATTGTTTCTCTTTTCCACTGGAAATCTTACCAGTGTCTGAAATCCCTTTCCCAACCCTGTAATCATCCTAATGAATCTCTGCTGTATGCTCATAAATGAGCCTCTCCCAGTTAACACCATCGAAGCAACCAATCAATCTGTCATTTCACTCAACTCAGCCCAACAGCACAACCCCCATATTTGGCATGTCACAGGATGGCACCTCTTCAGACAGGTACAGGCCCTCAGTGTTCCAAAAAGCTGTCATTCCTCATAGCATTATTACAGTGGCAACTCCCATTTGATTGTTCTTTCACTGTTTGGACCTTCAGGCTAAACGCTGCGCAGTATGTTTCAAGTTCCAAACCTGAATACCTGCCAGGAAAGATCACGCATTGCTCTGTCATCTTGTTACTAGTGGGTATATCACTCAACTATTTTTTTATATGTCAATCACAATGGCCATAAAGAACAGTTGCCCAATTGCAATTGCTTCCCTCTCCTTTCTGGCCAAACTTTAACATTCATACTTTCTTCAAAGCTGTGGCAGATTTCCATTGTAGCTTTGAAGGAACTACGTCAGAGGCCCTGTTGCAATGCTTCAGCAAGGATTTCACTCATGTTGTCTATTGAACTTGGGTCCAGCTACAGAATGCTAAAGATGGGGTCAGTTACAGTTCTCACCCTGATGTCTCATTGCCATATTGGATCAGGCCTGACCATGCCAATTGGCCACAATGCCAAGGCAGAGAGGAAACCATCTTGTGCGCAAGGGAGCACATTCCGGCAGGGAGTTAATAGCTGCTGTGTGAGAGAAGACAGGAAAAACATATTGAAAGGGGAGAAAAAAACAAGATCCTCAGGGACCTCGAAGGGGACAAGTGAGTTGCTTTTCTTAAATAAATTGCAGCTACAAACAGTAAACATGAGAAGAGGAGAAAACACAGCTTTTATTGTTCATGGCCCAGCAGGAACTAAATGGTGAGTGGAGCCAAGCCAGTCACAGGCTGTGTGGAAATGTCGCCTCATCCCCTTTTTGTTCTGATGGTTGAATGCGACTCAAAGCCAGTATTGTTGCTCTGTCTTGGCACTGGCTCAGATGGGCACTGAGGCTGGCGATTAATGGTCTCGCTTTGCTGAATGAGTTATGGTAACGACAGGTCTGATGGGGAAGTAGAGGCCCTGACTTTCCCAGGAACTGAATAAATCCGTGCTCTGACTGAGCTACAAGCCTCATGCAAATTGGTGCAGGAAGGCTCTGCACATGACAGTGCTTAGAGGTCAGAGAAAATCTTATAAACTCTCGTGGAAAAACCCTGGTTACCCTGATGAAAGTGCCTAGGATGTATTACCATAGTGACAAGTTCCCTTTTGACTGGATTCAAGGGGATTTTCTTTGGGCGAGGGGGCGGGGCGTGAGACTTCCGTTCCCTTCCTGTCACAAACGCTAATAAAGTTGTGATTTCCCAGTCGTGATTGATCTACATAAGTCAGGCCATTGGGACAGGACACTGTGGACTGAGTTTTATCACAATAAATACACTATAAGTAAAGGCAAATTGTTGTTGAGGTGCAGATAAAAGTCTCGAATTCAGGCCATCAAGCTTCATTTGGGATGTATTGAAATAAGTTCATCTAAAAATGTTGGCGAGGATAATGGCAGGACACAAGTCTTTCTGCTTCTTAAATTCTGGTGGTAAAGAAAGAACTTTCACTCATTCAAAACCTTTTCCAACGTTCAAAACATTCCAGGGTGCTTTACAGCCAATGAAACACATGTGAAAACTGGTCCCTATGGGAAAAGCGACAGCTAACTTGCACACAGCAATAAAATACTGATAAGCTAATCAGTATTTGTTATATTGTTCAAGGGTTTATATTGGTCAGGGTAGAAAACAGAACCCCGTTCTTCTTTGATGAGTGCCATAGGTTTTGTTGCGACACCTGAGAAGGGAGATAGGGTTGCAGTTCAGTATCTTATCCGAAAGATGGAATTTCTGACACTGTATATAGTGTAGTGGCAATGATATTGGATTAATAATAGAGAGCTGCAGAACATGATTTCAAATTGCGCCATGGCATATTGTCACAGTAAAGGAGGAAGTAGTAGAGGAATTGAATAGGATTAAAACACTGTAAGAGGTGGTACTTTAGAAAGGTTGGCATTGGTCAAAGCTGACAAGTTGAGAAGGACTATTAAAAAAGGATATGGGATCCTTGGCTTTATAATAGGCATAGAGTGCAAAAACAAGGAAGCTGTGCCAAAACATAAATTTCAAATGGAATTGAGAACAGAAAAGGAAGCGAGTATACAAACAAACACAGCTGTGAGGTAGAATGGTATGTTAGAAGGAGCATCAAATGAGGCCATATGGGTTGAACTCAAGAACAAAAAAAGAGATGATCACACTGCTTGAAATGCACCATAGATCCCAAACAGTCAAAGGGAGATAGAAGAACAAATATGGAGGCAATTCTCTGAGAACAATAAGGCAGTAATAGTGGGATACTTCAACTAATCTAACATGAACAGGAATGAAATCTGTTTAAAAGGTATGGAGAAGGAGAATTTGTTCATGCATTCAGGAGAACGTTTTTAAACAATAAACAAACTCAAACAGGAAAAGGAGCAATTTTGAATTTAGTTCTGGGGAATTAATCCAGGCAAATGAGAGGGCCATCAGTGAAAGAGCATGGTGGCCCCTAAAGGGATCCTTACCCTAGAGCCACGTGATCAGGCTCGAGTCTATGGATTGTCAAAGCGGAAGCTGAGTCAATTAGGAGCGAGGGCGTATATCCCAGGTCAAAGAGGTCTTGGAGTTGGAGCCAGGGAGGACAGTTGTTCAGTCGCGTTGTTACTTCAGTCTGATCTTTTGTTATATATAATTATTTATTGTTGGCAATAAAGTCTTTGTTAATTCAAGCCACATCAAATCACTCTCAATCTATTACAATAATGCAGTTAGATTGAGTGAAGTTATGGAGAAGCACAATAATAGACCAAGAGTAAAAGTTCTGATTTAGCGAAAATCCAATTTTACTGAATAGAGATGTGATTTAGTGAAAATAGACTGATAACAGTGACTTGAAGGTAAACCAGTGTGGAGCAATGGAAGGAATTCACGGATGAGATAGAGAGGGATTAGAACAAATATGTTTCCACAAAGAAAAAA
Source organism: Mustelus asterias (assembly GCF_964213995.1). Taxonomy (NCBI): domain Eukaryota; kingdom Metazoa; phylum Chordata; class Chondrichthyes; order Carcharhiniformes; family Triakidae; genus Mustelus; species Mustelus asterias. The sequence goes on from NC_135809.1 coordinate 77,915,959, forward strand.
GGTGGACCCCAAATCCCCCCCCCCCCCACCCCCATCGCACACACGCACATACACATACACTCTGGAAGTCAAGGAACATATTGGGTAGGAAAGGGCAAAAAGGGAAAGTTTATGTCAGGTGCCAATAACTCAATACTGCGGAAATTGAGATGAAATTGGGACAGAAATTAGGAAAGCAAAGAGGGGGCATGAAAAAGCATTGGCAAGTAAAATCAAGTAGGACCCAAAGATGTTTTATAAGTACAGGAAGAGCAAGAGGACAACTAAAGAAAGAGCAAGGTTTATTGCAGGTCAAACATGTAAAATGATCTTGTGTATGGAGGTGGAAGCCATGAGCATGGTTTTGAATGACTACTTTGCGTCTCTCTTCACAAAAGATTTGCATCTCTCTTCACAAAAGAGAGGGGTGAAGCAGACATTATGGTATGAAATATTGGATGGGATAAATATAGTGATAGGGAAAATATATAGGGGCTTCGCATCTTTGGAAGTAAATAATCTCAAGGCCCAGATGAAATGTATCTGAGGCAGTTAGAAAAAAGCAAGGGAGGCAATAACGGATGCTCTGACCATAACAGGGGTGGCACCAGAGGACTGCATTGTTCAAAAGGAGGATTAGGAATAGACCAAGCAAATTAGATGCCAGTCATGCCCTCACTGATGGGCAACGGTATAGATTAATCAAAGACAGTGAACATGGATTTAAGAGGAGGTCATATCTAACTAAGGTAAAAGGTAAGGTAAAGTAACCATAATCCCAGAAGACCATGAGGGAGAGAGCTGACTGGTGGTGATTTAACCTGAGGATCACCACACCTCAGGCGAGGGGCAAGGTTAAGAAGGCAGGACTTCATGAATAATGTCAGCCAGTACAGGAATTAAACCCACACTGTTGGCATTGCTCCGCATCACAAACAAACCTCCCAGCCAACTGAGCTAACCAACCCCCATGTCTGACTAACTGATTGAGGTAACAAAGAAGTCTGCATGGATTTTAGCAAGATTTTTGACCAGGTCCACATGGGAGTAAAAGCCCATTGGGCTGAAAAAAGGCAAATGGAGTTTAACCCTGATAAATATGAGGTGATTCATTTTGGTAGGACTAATTTAAATGTGGATTACAGGGTCAAAGGTAGGGTTCTGAAGACTGTGGAGGAACAGAGAGATCTTGGGGTCCATATCCACAGATCTCTAAAGGTTGCCACTCAAGTGGATAGAGCTGTGAAGAAGGCCTATAGTGTGTTAGCTTTTATTAACAGGGGGTTGGAGTTTATGAGCCGTGGGGTTATGCTGCAACTGTACAGGACCTTGGTGAGACCACATTTGGAATATTGTGTGCAGTTCTGGTCACCTCACTATAAGAAGGATGTGGAAGCGCTGGAAAGAGTGCAGAGGAGATTTACCAGGATGCTGCCTGGTTTGGAGGGTAGGTCTTATGAGGAAAGGTTGAGGGAGCTAGGGCTGTTCTCTCTGGAGCGGAGGAGGCTGAGGGGAGACTTAATAGAGGTTTATAAAATGATGAAGGGGATAGATAGAGTGAACGTTCAAAGGCTATTTCCTCGGGTGGATGGAGCTATTACAAGGGGGCATAACTATAGGGTTCGTGGTGGGAGATATAGGAAGGATATCCGAGGTAGGTTCTTTACGCAGAGAGTGGTTGGGGTGTGGAATGGACTGCCTGCAGTGATAGTGGAGTCAGACACTTTAGGAACATTTAAGCGGTTATTGGATAGGCACATGGAGCACACCAGGATGATAGGGAGTGGGATAGCTTGATCTTGGTTTCAGATAAAGCTCGGCACAACATCGTGGGCCGAAGGGCCTGTTCTGTGCTGTACTGTTCTATGTTCTATGGACACAAGGGAAAGTGACAGGTTGGATCCAAAGATGATACTTAATGGAAGGCTGTTTCAAGTGGAGTTCCACAGCGCCCATTACAAGATCCCTTGCTTATATTTTGTGGTATATTAGTAATATCATCATTTGTCTTTTAATGTCATTGAAATAAACTAAAAATCTTCCAGAATGTGTTACTTATTCTCCAGAACGAGACGATATTAACTCAAGTGTAAAGTCCACAATTTTATTCTGAAAGTATTGAGTAGGGAAATGATTTGATTTATTATTGTCACTTGTATTAGCATACAGTGAAAAGTATTGTTTCTTGCGCACTATACAGACAGAGCATACCGTTCATAAAGAAGGAAATGAGACAGTGCAGAATGTAGTGTTACAGTCATAGCTAGGGTGGAGAGAAAGATCAACTTAATGCAAGGTAGGTCCATTCAAAAGTCTGACTGCAGCAGGGAAGAAGCTGTTCTTGAGTCGGTTGGTACATGACCTCAGACTTTTGTATCTTTTTCCCGACAGAAGAAGGTGGAAGAGAGAATGTCCGGGTTGCATGGGGTCCTTAATTAATGTTGTCATTCATTGAGTTTCTATCGTTCTAGTTTATAATGTACAAAATATTTATCAAGCCTTTGGAAAGTGTGTTTCTTGAAAGCTGTATTGGAATTGAGAATGTGTTGGTGACTTTGAATGAATCAGACTTAAATATATAGTAATGACTAAGAAGTTTGCAAATGATGTGTGGTTGAAGGCAAGGAAGAAAGCCACGAAATGTAAGTTATCAATTGACTGGTTAAGTGGGCCGAAAAGTAGCAAATGGATTAATTCTGGAGAAGTGCAAGGTAATGCATTTAGGAAGTGCAAAAATGCAAGGGAATACACAATAAATGGTAGGATACTGAAAAGAACCTAGGCATACATATCCACAGATCCCCGAAGATAGCAAAACAGATAAAGTGGTTAGGCATATGGAATAACTTCCCTTATTGGCTGAAGCACAGAATATAAAAGCCGGGAGGTTATGCTAGAATTGCATAAAACACTGGGACAAAGCTAGACAATGTATACAGTTCTGGTCAGCACATCCCAAAAGAATGTGATCACACTGGAGAGCCTACAGACGACATTTACCAGGATGTTGCCAAGGCTGGAACATTTTAGTTAATAGAACATAGAACATAGAACAGTACAGCACAGAACAGGCCCTTCGGCCCACGATGTTGTGCCAAGCTTTATCTGAAACCAAGATCAAGCTATCCCATCCCTATCATCCTGGTGTGCTCCATGTGCCTATCCAATAACCGCTTAAATGTTCCTAAAGTGTCTGACTCCACTATCACTGCAGGCAGTCCATTCCACACCCCAACCACTCTCTGTGTAAAGAACCTACTTCTGATATCCTTCCTATATCTCCCACCATGAACCCTATAGTTATGCCCCCTTGTAATAGCTCCATCCACCCGAGGAAATAGTCTTTGAATGTTCACTCTATCTATCCCCTTCATCATTTTATAAACCTCTATTAAGTCTCCCCTCAGCCTCCTCCGCTCCAGAGAGAACAGCCCTAGCTCCCTCAACCTTTCCTCATAAGACCTACCCTCCAAACCAGGCAGCATCCTGGTAAATCTCCTCTGCACTCTTTCCCGCGCTTCCACATCCTTCTTATAGTGAGGTGACCAGAACTGCACACAATATTCCAAATGTGGTCTCACCAAGGTCCTGTACAGTTGCAGCATAACCCCACGGCTCTTAAACTCCAACCCCCTGTTAATAAAAGCTAACACACTATAGGCCTTCTTCACAGCTCTATCCACTTGAGTGGCAACATTTAGAGATCTGTGGATATGGACCCCAAGATCTCTCTGTTCCTCCACAGTCTTCAGAACCCTACCTTTGACCCTGTAATCCATATTTAAATTAGTCCTACCAAAATGAATCACCTCACATTTATCAGGGTTAAACTCCATTTGCCATTTTTCAGCCCAGCTTTGCATCCTATCTATCATAGAATCATAGAAACCCTACAGCACAGAAAGAGGCCATTCGGCCCATCGAGTCTGCACCGACCACAATCCCACCCAGGCCCCACCCCCATATCCCTACATATTTACCCACTAATCCCTCTAACCTACGCATCTCAGGACACTAAGGGCAATTTTAGCATGGCCAATCAACCTAACCAGCACATCTTTGGACTGTGGGAGGAAACCGGAGCACCCGGAGGAAACCCACGCAGACACGAGGAGAATGTGCAAACTCCACACAGACAGTGACCCAAGCCGGGAATCGAACCCAGGTCCCTGGAGCTGTGAAGCAGCAGTGCTAACCACTGTGCTACCGAGCCGCCCACATGTCTCTTTGCAGCCTACAACAGCCCTCCACCTCATCCACTACTCCACCAATCTTGGTGTCATCAGCAAATTTACTGATCCACCCTTCAGCCCCCTCCTCTAAGTCATTAATAAAAATCACAAAGAGCAGAGGACCAAGCACTGATCCCTGCGGCACTCCGCTAGCAACCTGCCTCCAGTCCGAAAATTTTCCATCCACCATCACCCTCTGTCTTCGATCAGACAGCCAGTTACCTATCCAATCGGCCAACTTTCCCTCTATCCCACACCTCCTCACTTTCATCATAAGCCGACCATGGGGGACCTTATCAAACGCCTTACTAAAATCCATGTATATGACATCATCTGCCCTACCTTCATCAACACACTTAGTTACCTCCTCAAAAAATTCAATCAAATTTGTGAGGCACGGCTTGCCCTTCACGAATCCGTGCTGACTATCCCGGATTAATCCGCATCTTTCTAAATGGTCGTAAATCCCATCCCAAAGGACCTTTTCCATCAATTTACCAACCACCGAAGTAAGACTAACCGGTCTATAATTACCAGGGTCATTTCTATTCCCTTTCTTAAACAGAGGAACAACATTCGCCATTCTCCAGTCCTCTGGCACCATCCCCGTGGACAGCGAGGACCCAAAGATCAAAGCCAAAGGCTCTGCAATCTCAACCCTTGCCTCCCAAAGAATCCTAGGATATATTTCATCAGGCCCAGGGGACTTATCGACCTTCAGTTTATTCAAAACTGCCAGGACATCCTCCCTCCGAACATCTATTTCCTCCAGCCTATTAGCCTGTAACACCTTCTCTTCCTCAAAAACATGGCCCCTCTCCTTGGTGAACACTGAAGAAAAGTATTCATTCATCATCTCGCCTATCTCTACTGACTCCATACACAAGTTCCCACTACTGTCCTTGGCCGGCCCTAACCTCACCCTGGTCATTAAAGGGAAAGATTGGATAGGTTGTGACTGTTTTCTTTGGAACAGAGGTGACTGAGGAGAGATTTAATGGAGATGCACAAAATTGAAAGTACGAGATAGAGTAGTTAGGGTGAACCTGGTTCCCTTTGCAGAGAAGTCAGAGGGCACAGAGTTTTCCTCCTAACTTTTGACCCTCCCTCTGGGCTCTGGTTGCTTATGTTGACTGGTTCCAACACTCTCTCTGGGAGAGGGTATCATGCCAATATTCTATGCTCCCTCAGACAAAGTTTAATACATTCCTCAAAAGCACCACTTTATTCCTTGCATAGGGGCAACAAAAGATTGCCCTAGGAGAGCTGCAGCCCAACCTCTCACTCCCTTGGGTGATGAGAAGACAGTTGAAGTTAAGTTCTTCAACAAGTCTGGGGCCGTAAATACACCTTTTGAGATAACTCTACAAGGGTACCTTACCTCCTCAAAAGAATACCCTGGTATCCAAGGAAACTACACACCTCAAGTTTCACACCACAGGAATACAAAATCAAATTTGACTGGAGACTGTTGATGATTGAATTAGCCAGTTGTCTCTGTGAACTATGATGTGGTCTGCCCTGTTCTGACTTGCATCCTGCTCTGCACATACTAAGTTCCACACCACAGGGATGCCAAATCCAACTTGACTGGAGGCAGCTGATGATTTAATTGGCCAGTTGTCTCTGTGAACTGCGATGTGATCTGCCGTGTTCTGACTTGCACCCTGCTCCGTATACCTCAAATTCCACATCACAGGAATGCTAAATCTAAGTTGACTGGAGAGAGTTGATGATTTAATTGGATGCCTCTGTGAATGGTGATATGGTCTGTTCTTTCTGTGAAGGAGAAAGAGTCTGTGGCATGAGCAGCAGGAAGAAGGGGGAGGAGAGGGTTCTACTCTGTGTGGAGGTGTACAGACTCAGGATATCGTACCTCAACATGACAGAAAACCAGTGCCATGATCAGTCCATAGAACCATAGAAAAGTTACAGCAAAGGAGGCCATATGGTCCATCTTGTCCATGCCAGCCTGAGGACACCCAGGTACCCTATCTAATCCCACCTTCTTGCACCCAGCCCATAGCCCTGCAGTTTACAGCACTTAAAGTGCAGATCCAGGTACTTTTTTAAAAGAGTTTAGGGTCTCTGCCTCCACCATCAAGTCAGGCAGCGAATTCCAGACACCCATCACCCTCTATGTAAAAAAGCTATTTCTCATGTCTCCTCTATACCTACTGCCATTTATCTTGAATTTATGTCCACTGGTTCCAGAATTCTCCACCAAGGAAGCAATTTTATCATGTCTACTCTATCTCTTCCCTTCATAATTGTGTACATCTCTATCAAGTTACCCCTCAGCCTTTGTTCCAAGGAAAATAACCCCAATCTATCCAATCTCTCCTCATAGCTACACTTTTCTAGCCCTGACAATATTCTTGTAAACCTCCTCTGCACTCTCTCCACAGCAATTACATCCTTCCTGTAATATGGTGACCAGAACTGCACACAATACTCCAGTTGTGGCCTTGCCAATGTTTTATGCAATTCCAACATTATATCCTTACTTTTATATTCTATACCTCTGCCAATGAAGGAGAGCATTCCATATGCTTTCTTTACAACCTTGTCCACTTGAACTGTTGCATGGTCCATTAGCAACCAGACCAAAATCCATCAAGTGGATGTTGTATCATACAGGCACATATGGCATTTCGCACATGATGATGACACAACTGAGTCATTGGAGCTACTTGAAAGAACTTCCACAGCACTTATTCCAGCCAATGGTCCTGTTTAAGAACTGGGCATTCATTTTCCTAGCTTCCATATATACTTCTGCAAACTGCAGCATCTGGTCATGGAGTCCGATCATTAACTTCCATTAATGTCACGCTTTGATGGAAAATGAAAGATGCAAGGAACATCTCAGTACGTCTTTGACCTCTGGAGTCCTATGTAATCCAACAGAGATAAAAGAAGCCCTCCTAGGCTTCACCAGTCAGCCAAAATTCTTGCTTCTGTTGACAGACGGCACATCAAGATAGACATCAGTTTGTGTCCTTATTATTGCTGATAAGATGTGCCTTCATATTTTGATTATTCTTTTTGAGCTCCCTAGAGTACAAACATACACTGGGTCATGTAGAAGTAAAAGTACTTTTAAAATGCTCAAATGTGACAGATACAATGTGACAAGTTCACAGTGAACCATTAGTGCTGCTAGTGAGACACCATCCTTCGCTCTTGCACACTCCTACAATGTATTCCCCAGGCTGTTCATTTCTCAGTCCATACAGCAAGAGGAGTGTGGTGTCTGGCCTCGTTGTGCAGATCCTACTTCAGATTGTGGCCTCTGCATCTCAGTCATTTGCAGAGATGGAGCAGAATGGCTAGGGAGGTGGAAGAAGAGTAGGGTGTTGAGAAATTTTCAACATCTTCACCCTCCTCAAATACGTCCACAGCCCTAGATTGTCCTATTATAAGAAATAGGAGCAGGAGTAGGCCATCTGGCCCCTCAAGCCTGCTCCAGCATTCAATACAATCATGGCTGATCTTTTCATGGACTCAGTTCCACTTACCCGCCCACTCAGCATAACCCTTAATTCCTTCACTGTTCAAAAATTTATCTATCCTTGCCTTCAAAACATTCAATGAGGTAGCCTCAACTGCTTCACTGGGCAGGGAATTCCACAGATTCACAACCCTTTGGGTGAAGAAATTCTTCCTCAACTCAGTCCTAAACCTGCTCCCCCTTATTTTGAGGTCATGTCCCATATTTCTAGTTTCACCTGCCATTGGAAACAACCTCCCTGCTTCTATCTTATCTATTCCCTTCATAACGTTATATGTTTCCCTAAGATCTCCCCTCATTCTTCTGAATTCCAATGAATATAGTCTCAGTCTACTCAGTCTCTCCTTATAAGCCAACCCTCTCAACTCCAGAATCAACCTAGTGAATCTCCTCTGCACCCCCTCCAGTGCTAGTATATCTTTTCTCAAGTAGGGAGACCAAAACTCCAGGTGTGGCCTCACCAGCATCTTATACAGCTGCAACATAATCTCCCTGTTTTTAAACTCCATCCCTCTAACAATGAAGGACAAAATTTCATTTGCCTTCTTAATTATCTGCTGCACCTGCAAACCAACTTTTTGTGATTCCTGCACAAGACACCCAGGTCCCTCTGCGCAGCAGCATGCTGCAATTTTTTACCATTTAAATAATAGTCAATTTTGCTGTTATTTCTACCAAAATGGATGACCTCACATTTACCAACATTGTACTCCAGATCCTTAGACTATCTATATCCCTTTGCAGGCTTTCAGTATCCTCTGCACACCTTGCTCTGCCACTCATCTTAGTGTCATCTGCGAATTTTGACACACTATATTTGGTCCCCATCTCCAAATCATCAATGTAAATTGTGAATAATTGCGGTCCCAACACTGATCCCTGAGGCACACCACTAGTCACTGATTGCCAACCAGAAAAACACCCATTTACCCCCATTCTTTGCTTTCTGTTAGTTAACCAATCTTCTAACCATGCTAATACATTACCCGTAACACCGTGCACCTTTATCTTAAGCATCAGCTTTTGGTGCGGCACATTGTCAAATCCAGACACACCACATCCATAGGTTCCCCATTGTCCGGCTTAGCACATGATGTTCTTAAAGAATTCCGCAAAATTAGTCAAACATGACCTGCCCTTCATGAACCCATGCTGTGTCTTCCCAATGGGACAATTTATATCCAGATGTCCTTCAGGTGCAGCTGCTGGGGTTGGCAGCTGGAACTCACCACCTGTCCACTCCAGCAACTGTTGGGAAAACAGAGTAATTGTCCTGTTAAGTGTACACAGCTCCTCATGTATCGTTTGGATGTTGCACTCTGAGCAGACTAATACAGGCTACTGAACGAGGCCTGCACATTATCCTCACTGAGGCACTGCTCTTGAAGCCTCTTTGAGTGTTGCTGCCTGTGTCTCTCCATGTGATTGGCCAATCTCTCATGATCAGAGCTCCATGATCAGAGCTCCACATTGTCCTGGGGTTCAACCCCGGGACAATATGGAGCTCATGGACTCCTCCATTCACAAAATTCCATTGCTTCAAGAAATTCCACCAGATGTCTGCACCCCTGCTCCTGATTGGGCAAATACTGTTCCCCAAAAAGTTATTCCTGAGGCTCCATGTTCTTGTTCGCTGGAACATCATTATGACTTTCCTCTTTCTTCTGAGAAGGACTGTGCACAGATACCTCTGACTCAGCAACCTCCTCCTGCACTCTGGTGCTGTGCCCTATATCCTGTGCCACAACTCTAAAGGTATGCTACATCCCTCCAATGTGCTGGTATCTGAGTTGGTTGAGTGTGGGTTAGTCTGATGTGAGATTGTATCCTTGGACATCTCACCCTCCTCTTGATGCCCCAGAGGTCTGCCCTGGATGGGGTCAAGGGTGGCAGAGAGCAAAGCATGTGAGGCAAAAAAGGTGCTATAGCCCTTACTCGAGTGAAAGCATGGTCTGATGCACGCTTGTGCCTTAACCATGCTGACGTTTCCCTCATGATGCAATTCCATCCTTGAACTCCCTCTCATTCCAACTTCCCAGCAAAGCAACAACATGACTTCCACTATCACCACCATGTGCTAAGGTAATTTCAATGCCTCCTTTATCATCAGCTACTAGAGATTCACCATCACCAACATACTGCTCTTCAGACACCCTGCTAATCTCCATGGCTATTTGTTCCACATGTGTATGGGCCTCAGATAGGTTGGTTCCCAACAGTCAAGGCCATTGCTGTTGCATTCTTCGCCCTTTTGCTCTGCAATGAGAACAAAAATTTCTGCTAACTTTGTATATAATGTTTGCAGAGATATTGTTCCTCACTGTGTCTGTGCAAGAGCGTGTCTATTCACTGTTTTGTATGCACTACATTATCTGCTTACACATACAAGCCTCAATGCTGAGGGAGAGCTATGTCTCATACCTTATTGGGCTCTTCCTTTGAAACTGTGTCTTTGAGCCAAGCTACTCACATTTCCAGAATGCAGCAGGCCACTGAAACTTTTGTTGAATCCACAATTTCTGGTGATCTCCTAGCTGCGACACTCACCACAGGGACAATTTCTACCCAGGCCTTCTGGGCTATGGCAGGTGGATTCCAGTGCTCAGCAAGGTTTATAACTGTTTGTCCCTCTGGACCTGTGCAACTAAGACCTGCAGGTCTTCTCCAAGGCTCAGGAAGTGTGGCATTGAGGATCAACTTCTCAAACAGACCTTTCAAAAGTAGCTCAAGTCACCCAAACCACACCAGGCCCACCTCCATCTCTTCTCTTATTTGGGGGTCTCCTGGCCTGACTTTAAATCTGAACTAAAATACTCAAGACACAGCCATGGAGATGACCCACTACCTCCATCGCCAACCAAATGTTGCAAGCTTCGGCAGATATTTTTAAAGGTCAGGTTTGCGAAGATGGGAATTCTTCCAACACTGCACACCCAACACAGGAGCGAAATTCTGGACCTAAATAAAGGTGTTCAAAATCAAGGGTTTAGATAGATTATATATGGCACTGTTTGCCCCATGGCTCCTCTGTGTGACATTCTATTAATAAGAATGTAAAGAGCCATGAGCAACTCAGATCACATTGCTCTTATTCACTTTTGTGTGCTTACGTGCACTGACCATTTTAATCATTTTATTAATGATGGAGAGAATGGTTCCACACATATTCTTGGTGCCATATATGTTGTGCCTGTGACTCCAAAGTGGCATGTTGTGATCAGCAACTGCTGACTGCCCTACTGACTTACTCCCTCTTTGTCAAACTATTATGCCATGACTGTGTGCAGATGTCAGTGACCTGGTCGGGGGTCCACAGTGTGGGTGTATCCTGTTAGATGGGTGTCAAGAGGACAAGTGGATGGCGTAATGAGCATGGAAATGTTAATCATTTATCCACTGAGTCTAGCCAGCTAACCACATCACTACATCTTATCTGCACCAGGTAGTGCTGGCAAGTCAATGCCATCTCCATGGCTGTGTCTTGAGATTCCACAAAGTGTTTTAGTTCAGTACATTTTTTGACTAGGCAGCAAAAATGATAATTCTGCCATACGGAAAACCCATGATAGGCCATCGATTCCTGGGTCAGCTAACAGTTGGACAACTTTTACAATTTTGACATTCAGCTGTAAACACAAAGACATCTTCTCCAAGGCTCAAGAAGTGTGGCATTGAGGATCAACTTCTCAAACAGACCTTTCAAAAGGGGCTCAAGTCACCCAAACCACACCAGGCCCACCTCCATCTCTTCTCTTACTCGGGGGTCTCCTGGCCTGACTTTAAATCTGAACTAAAATACTCAAGACACAGCCATGGAGATGACCCACCACCATCATCCCTTGCCCCTCATTGCCAACCAAATGTTGCAAGCTTCGGCAGATATTTTTAAAGGTCAGGTTTGCGAAGATGGGAATTCTCCCAACACTGCACACCCAACACAGGAGCGAAATTCTGGACCTAAATAAAGGTGTTCAAAATCAAGGGTTTAGATAGATTATATATGGCACTCTTTCCTGTGGCAGAGGGTTGGTAAACAGGAGATACAGTTTTAAGACGATTGACAAAAGAAAAACTATAGCAAAATCAGGAGATTTTTCTAATGCAACGATACAAAAGACCTCTTCTTATTCTGTATCGTACTATAATTATAAATGCAGCATTCCCTCAGTATTGCATTGGAATGTCAGCCTGAATTATGCATTCTTGTAGAACCTCATAATTGCCTCATAATTCCTCATAAAGCTCATAATTTCCTGCCCATTAGGCACGGAATTTCCCAATAAATGCCATGTCGCTACTTGTTGTCATGTCAGTCAACACACCCATTATGGGCTGCTTGTTGGCACCTAGGTTTTGATGAATGTCTTAATTACTAAGACTAAGATGTTGTAAGGTGGAGGACCCTGAATCTGGACTACCTTTCTGTATAGGGTAGCCCATGAGATTGACAGAAGTCATGAATTAACTGGTTTGCGGCAATTGGTGAGGCAATCACCAAGAGACCTCATCCTTGCCAATTGACCTGTTGCAGATGCATCAGTCCATAACAGTTTCAAGACTCTGCACAGTCCTTATAGAGACAAAATCCTGTCTTCACATTGAATATACTCTCCATCGTGTTGTATTATTCGACCAACATCCTAAATGGATAGGTTTTGAACAGACCTAGGAACTCAAAACTGAGCATCCATGAGGCGCTTTGGGCCATCAGCAGTAGCAGAATTGTACTCAACCACAATCTGTCACCTCATGGCCCAACATTTACCCCATTCTACAATTACCACCAAGCCAAGGGATCAAACCTTGTTCAATGAAGTAAACAAGAGGGCATGCTAAGGGCAGCATCAGACATCGCTAAAAATGAGGTGTCAACCTGGCGAAGCTACAACACAGGAATACTTGCATGTTAAAAAGCAGAAGCAGCATTTGACAGAGTTAAGTAATCCCACAGCCAGAGGATCAGAACTAAGATAGGCAGTCCTGTCACATCCACATCACAGATGTCAGTCATCAAACAGTTCGATTCACTCTCAGTGATGTCAAGAAACAGCTAAAGGCACTGGGTACTGCAAAGACTATGGGCCCTGACAATATTCCAACAATAGTATTGAGGACTTGTGCTCCAGAGCTTGCTGCAACCCTAGCCAAGCGATTCCAATACAGTTACAATGGCATCTACCCGGCAATGTGGAAAATTGCCCAGGTGTGTCTTGTCAAAAAAAAAAGCAGGATAAGTCTATCCCAGCCAATTACCAGCCTATTAGTATATTCTCGATCATCAGCAAAATGAGCGATGAAAGAGGTCGTTGAAAATGCTACCAAGTGGCACTTGCAGCAACAGTTTGGATTCTGCCAAGGCCACTCAGCTCCTGTTCTCATTAAAACCTTCAGCTGCTTCATTAACAACCTTCCCTCCATTCTAAGGTCGGAAATGGGGATATTTGGTGATGACTGCAGAACGTTCAGCACCATTTGCAACTCCTCAGATACTGAAGCAGTCCATGTCCAAATGCAACAAGAATTAAACAATATCCAGGTTTGGGATAATTAATATTTATGTGACACAAGTGCCAGGAAATGACCATCTCCGACAAGAGAAAATTTAACCATCTCAGCTTATCATTGAAGTCCCCGCTATAAATATTCTGGGTGGTTACCACTGAATAGAAACAGAACTGGACCAACAATATGAATACTGTGGCCAGAGGAACAGGTCAAACGTTGGGAATTCTGCGACAGGTAACTCATCTCCTGACTCTCCTAAGCCTGTCCACCATGTACAAGGCACAAGTCAGAAGTCTGATGGAATACTCTCCACTTGCCTGGATGAAGGCAACTCCAACGACACTCAAGAAGATTGAAACTATCCAGGTCAAAGCACTTCACTTGATTGGCACCGTATTTACCACCTAAAACAGTCATTCACTCCACTGCTGAAACACATTATGTACTATACCTTGAATACCTTGTACTGCAACTACTCACTAAGGCTCCTACGACAATGCTTTCCAACACCTGACCACTTCCACCTCCAGGATTAAGGACAGCAGATGAATGGGAACACCAACACCTGCAAGTTCCCCTCCAAGATACACATCAGCCTGATTTGGACCTATATCATTGTTCCTTCGCTGTCGCTGGGTGAAAATCCTGGCACACCTTTCGGAACAGCACTGTGTGAGTACCTACAGCACATAGACTGCAATGGTTCAAGAAGGTGGCTCATCTCCATTTTCCCAAAGGCAATAAGGGATGGACAATAAATGTTGGCCTAGCCAACATTGTTCACATGTCATTAAACAACTTTTAAAATTACAAGACTGTAGGCTCCAACCTAACTCATGGGGCGGCACGGTGGCACTGCTGCCTCACAGTGCCGGGGACCCGGGTTCGATTCCCAGCTTGGGTCACTGTCTGCGTGGAGTTTACACATTCTACCCAGTGTCTGTGTGAGTTTCCTCCGGGTGCTCCGGTTTCCTCCCCCAGTCCAAAGATGTGCAGGTTAGGTGGATTGGCTATGCTAAATTACCCCTTAGTGTCAGGAGGATTAGCTAGGATAAATGCATGGGATTATGGGAATAGGGGCTGGGTGAAATTGTGGCCAATGCAAACTCAATGGGCCAAATGGTCTCCTTCTGCACTGTAGGATTCTATGATTCTAACCTCCAGCGAGTTTTGTGTGGACCGGGCACAGGATGAGTGAAAAATGCATTTGAATACTTAACTTTGAGGAACAGGGTACTTTATAGCCTGGGCTTCAGCCAGAAAAGGGCAAATACTGACAGGGTAATGAACCTGCCTAGTTTTTGTCCTGAGATTGGGTCCCTCTGCTTTTAACTCTAGACATAGGACTTGATTCTTAGACAGACTGTGGACATTCTTTGGTATCTGCTTGACACTTGTTTATTAATAATACATCTGACTAGATTACAGGGTAAGCAGGTATGATTCCAACCTTTCTCTAAAGTCTAACACATAACTGACTATTATCAGTGATACATCATCATCTCCGTCAAACATTAGCATATCCCAGTTGTTAATCCTTTAAACTACAGTTTTATTGGCCAATCACTCACTTTCATTTGTGAGTCAAGAAGCAGCGGTAATCAATCCCTGTCTCTGTAATCAGGTTGTGTGCTGCATCTAAGGAACATGTTAATATGAACACAGAGACACTATGTTGCCCAGGAACAATGCAAGACCTCGATAAGGCTGTTTTCTCCTGGTGTATTACACATACCTACAAATGATAGGAAATGAAAAGCTGCCTAAAACACTATCAATATATCAAATCCATAGACTGATCATTCAGGAATAAATCAATTCCACTGATTCACTCCTGACAGACAGCTGACCTTAACTCCTAGGCTGTTTATATTGCTATTTATAGCAAAACTGTTAAGGTTAAGAAGAGGCTAATCCCAATTGGGCTGAAGATTGAGCTTGCCTGATATTCACAGGACTTTAGGTTTAATGGTGGATTGGAAACTGCCAAGCCCTTTATCAACAGATAAAAATAATATGAACCTGCAATGAACCTGCTGAGTAATAAAATATCCCAAGACACTTCACACTGGCTAGGGAGACTTGAACATGAAAATGGAGAAAAGCTAGGAAGGTGACCAGTGCAATACTGAGAGTGTTGCATAGTTGAAGATGCTATATTCAGATCAAACATTAAGCCAAAACCCTGTCTGCCCTCTCAGGCAAATGTAAAAAATTCTTTGCCACGATTCAAAGGTGAGCAGTTCTGCCTGGTATCCTGACCAATACTTATTCCTCAACCAACATCCCTGACATTTGGTCATGATCACATTGTTGTTTGTGGAACTTGCTATGCATAAATTGGTTGTTGTATTTCCTACATTACAAAGTGGTTACTGTTAATTGGTTGTAAAACACTTTGGTGACAGGTTCTATAGAAATGTAAGTCTTACCTTTTTTAGTCAAAAAGGAGTCTGAGGAAGCTATCGAAAATAGAGTGAGATGAAGCAAAATTGATTTTTGAAAAAAATCATTCTTGGGATGTGGGCACTGCTGGTAAGGCCATCCTTAGTTGCCCTTCAGCTAGTGGTAGTGAGCTATCTTCTTGAACGTGTGCAGCCCATATGGAGAAGCTGTTCGGTAAGTTTTTTAAGTTTATTTATTAGTGTCATAAGTAGGCTTACATTAACACTGCAATTAAATTATGGTGAAAATCCCCTAGTCACCACACTCTGGCGCCTGTTCGGTTACACGGAGGGAGAATTTAGCATAGGCAATGCACCTAACCAGCACATTTTTCTGTGGGGTTGTGGGAGGAAACCGGAGCACTTGGGGGGAAACTCATGCAGACACGAGAAGAACATGCAAACTCCACACACTGGCCCAAGCCGGAAATTGAACTAGGGTCCCTGGTGCCAGCACTGTGCCAGGGAGAGTAATCCAATGACAATGAAGGAAATGTGGTAAATATTCACCATTTCAGGCTGGTGTGATTTAGAGAACAATTTGGAGTTCGCAGTGATTCCATGTGTTTTCTGCCATCTAGGTTTTGGTGTATGCCTGTCTGTAGGGATGTAAACGTCTGTGGTTGACTGTGTAAGCGTGCTTATCAGTGAAGTCTTTTTAAGACAACCACTATAATGCAATCAAGTGCACTGACAATCCATATAAGTTGATTCCAGCTAAATATTGATAAGGACCCTATAAGGATGAAACTAGAAGGATTTCCAGATGTTTCAGCAGAGGAAGAAGATACAGCAATGGATTGTAGCATTTCAAGACAGCGCTTTATTTCACTGAGGCCTCCCTAGGGCTGATACTGGAGCATAGGACATAGGAGCAGGAGTAAGCCATTTGGCCCGTCGAGTCTGTTCCACCATTCAATAAGATCAAGGTTGATCTGGTGTGGTCTCAGCTGCACTGTCCTGTCTGCTCCCATAGCCCTTAACTTCATTGTCTATCAAAAATCTATCTTTGCCTTCAATAAATTCAATGATACAGCTTCCACTGCTTTCTGGGGAAGAGAATTCTACCGACTAACAACCCTCAAAGAAAAAAAAATCTCCTCACCTCTCTCTGTAAAGGGTGACCTCTTACTCTGAAACTGTGACCCCGAGTTCTAGTCTCCCACTATAAATGGAAACAGCCTCCTGGCACCTGCTCAATATAGCTATATGGGTTCACAGGGAAATTTTCTTCCCCATTGGCAGGGGACAGAAACCACAAAGGACAAGAAGGTGCAGCTGGAAATCACCTGAGGTGGTGAGCAGCAGAGTGTGGCCCCAACTCCTGGATGCAGAGCTGGAAGAGATTTAATGAACATTGTCGGATGAGGTCTAGAAAGATGTGTATCCTGGCACATATACTGATGTGAGTCCAACTCTAAAACTCCTCACTCTGCTTTCCCATACCTACTCCTGCACATCATTCTTCTTAGCATCTTACCTTGCAGACACACATATTCATCCTCACATTCCCATCTGACAATCCAACACTGAGGCTGACCCTCAGCTTAACACAACGTCCACCTATCCCTCAAAATGAGTCTTGACAAATGTTGCCCGTCCCAACGCATTTCATTACTCTCATTCATAGATCTCTTCTTTCCCCCCTTGCAGGAAAAGCAAGTGCAGGATACCAATTAGAGACAGAGAACTAGAGATCCCCTTCCAGTTACCCCCGTATTAACAGCTGCAGAGGAAAGTGCACTGGAGAGAGGTCGATTCTCAGCATGTCTGGCCATCAGAGAACAAGAAATAGGGTTCTCCCAGCTATCTGACGACCAAATTAATTATCAGACAGTCACCTGGCACCTAACACTCACTCATGCTTGATGTCAGCAGTCACTGTTAGATATTTTGAGCACAATGATGACTAAGCACCACTGACATTGACAGCTCTAATCCATGCCTTTCAACTCACCACAGGTCCTTAGTAGCCTTTGCAGGAGGAGGATGAGGATTCCTCAAAGGTGATCAGTCACTCTGGGGAAGCACTGTCACAGAAACATAGGAAGAGGAGCAGGTCATCCTGGATGGGAAGGCAGTGGGCTAGCCACCCATCATATTTTACTTGACTCTTTGGCGAAAATGTGCCTTTAAATCCAGACCCAGCAAGTTCTGAGAGGAGTATGAGGAGAAAATGGCAGCTAACATAAAAGGGAATCCAAACATCTTCTTTAAATCAAGTAAAGCAAATGGGTAGTAAGATGAGAGGTGGAACCATTTAGGGACCAAAAAGCGTATCAATGGATGAAGGCAGAGAGCATGGCTGAGATATTAAATGAGTATTTTGCATCCGTCTTTTCCAGACTGAAATCATAGTGAAAGAGGCATTATTTGAGAAACTGGATGGGCTAACAGTCCATCAAAAGGTAGGATTAGAAAGGGTGGCTGCATTTAAAGTTAATAAATCACCATAACTGGATCCAAGGATGCTGAGAGACGAGAGGAAATTGAGGGGATTGTGGCCATAATCTTCCAATCTTCCTTAGATAAAGGGGTGGTGCACATGGTGCAGTGACCCTCCAGATAATCCACCTTAGTACACTGACCCGTCACATAATCACCTCAGTACACTGACCCTCCACATAATCCACCTTAGTAAAGTGACCTTCCACATAATCACTGATCATCCACATGATCACTTCAGTGTAGTGACCCTCCATATAACCCACCCCAGTATAGAACTTTCAAATTATCCATCGTATTACAGAGAAAGTCCAAATAATCAATCCCAGTATGGATTCTCCACATATTCCATCCCAGTATATGAACTTTCATCCCTGTAAATATACTCCAAATAATGCACCCACGTACAGGGACAGACTAAATAACCAAGCCAACCTTGAAATTATCCATCCCAGTATATAGAGGGGTTGCAAAACATTTATCCCCTCACAGCGACATTGCAAACAATTTTTTCTAGCAGAGATCCACCATCTAATCACCTCAATACAGTGACCCTCAAGGCAGTGGAATTTTCCTGACCCACCCGCCACAGGAATCGTAACGGGCAGGACATGGACCACGCAAAGGTCCGTTGACCTCGGGCGGGATTTTCTGGCTTTGGGGCAAGCACGGCTGGAAAATCATGTCTACCAAGTCCTGTTGCTCTGGAAAACTAAACTTGGAAATTTGATGAGTGAGGGAATTTTAAGCGTTTTAAGGAATGATTTATTTTAAAATTTAGCTTAGCTGCACAGTTTATAATTAGGTGAATAGTAAGAACTAGTAATTATTGGTAACAGGTCTTTGGAATTTCTGCTAGTATAAACAGAGGAGGCTTTTGCAAATGCTAATGGTGCAAATAGCATGGTGTTCAGCTCTATGGAGCACTACTTCTACAGGGTACTAAACATAGGGAATCCAGTGCAATGAACAAAGAGGTGGAGGTACTGTTTTGTATTTTAAAAATACAAGGAGAGGTCCAAGAGAGGAAGCAGGTGACATAAGAGCAGCAGTCTAGATCCAATCATTAAAATTAATAAAGTAATCAGAGTACTAACTATATTCCAAAAGAGATAATAGAGATTTTTATTTAGGTCATTGATGGGCAGCTGAGATCTGCTGCTTCCATGTCTTGTGCTATGTGGGAATTTCAGGACGCTTCACATGTCTTCAGTGGTCACATATATCTCTAGTTGCTTGACTCCTAGCTCGGGGTTTCAGACAATATCAGGGCGGATGACAATTTCCTGGATCTTACATTCCAGAAGGTGGCCATTCCATAGGCAGAAAGGCTTCATGTTAGTAGGTAGGTGTCCATCTAAAAGAGTATGAAGAGACAGGAAATGAAGGAGCCTTTGGGATCTGTACCACTCTCAGCATTTGAGACTGCTGGGAGTGACAATACCCTGAAGGAGTGCAGTCCAGGCCACCACATGGGCAGGGAACTGTAGAAGGGGGAAATGCAGTCATTATGGAAGATTCTGTAGTTAGAGGAATAGTCAGGAATTTCTGTAATCATCATGAGTCATGTATGGTGTATTGCCTCTTTGGTGCAAGGGTAAAGGATATCATGGAGAGGGTGCAGAACTTTGTGCATGGGGAAGAGACTGAGCCAGAAATTGTGGTACACATCAGGTGAATAGCTCAATGCCTGAATTAGGCATTGAGGTCCTTTAGTCAGATTGTCAGAAACTGAATAAAAAGTTAAAAAATAAGTGAACCTCTGGATTACTTCCTATGCCACACGCTAGCAAGAGTGAAAATGGGAAGATCAATGCTTGGCTTGAGGCATGGTGCAAATAGGAGGTCTTCAGGTTCTTGGGGCTTTGAGATCTGGGGCAGGAAGTACCTATTCACAAGATTGCACCTCAACAGGTCCTTCATGGGATGTTCATTAGTGTAGTTGTGAAGGGTTTAAACTAAATTTGGGCAGGGGATGAATGGCCACAAATAAATATAGAAAAAGTGAAAAGGTGAGTGTGTTAAATATTATCAAAGAAGGAAGTAGTACCATACCAGAAAGGGAAAAAAACCTAAGAAGGACAACAAGGAGTACAAAGACAGGTTTAGTATTCATGTGTATAAAAATGTGGTTACAAAACATGCATTGAATAAGGCTGGCGAGATACAAATACAAATAACTGTGTGGAAATATGATGTGGTGGCGATAGTGGAAATGTGGCTTAAAATGGTGAACACTGAGCACTTAATATTCAGGGAAACAAAGTGTTCAGGTTAGGTAGGGAAGGAAAATAGTTAGTTGGTGTGACGGTACTAATTCGGGAAGAAGATTGCAGTGTTAGAAAAAAAGAATGTCCTTGAGGCAACAAAGACAGAATCCATTTGGTTCGAATTGAAAAGCAAAAAGGGTATAGTCACACTACTGGGAATACTCTATAAGCCAACAAATAGTGAGTGAGAGAGAGAGATAGTCTGCAGAGCAAATCTGCAGGGAAATCACAGAGATGCAAGCAGTATTGTGTGGTGATATTGGGGCACTTTAATTATCCAAATATCTGTTGGGATAATGTTAGAATAGAGAGCAAGGTAGTGGGGGAAGTTTTGAAATGTGTTCAGGAGAACTTCCTTGACCACTATGTCCTTGGCCCAACAAGAAAGAGGTAGTGCTGGATCAGGTACTGTGAAATGAAGTATCTGTGGGAAGACACTTGTGTAAAAGTGATATCACATCATAAGGTTTCAATTAGTAATGGAGAAGAACAAAGAAGAATATAAAGTAGAACTCATAAATTGGAGGAGAAAAAACTACAACAGAAAAATTAATGAGTTTTTAAGCAAAAGGCATTTCAGGTACATATCAAGTAAAGTCCAACAAGAGGAAAAGGCAGAGGAACCAAATTCGGAGGTCTTGCGTGAAGAGTGAGTTGGAAAATATGATGACACAAAAAAGAGAATATATGATGTTAGGTGAATTAGAGAGTATGAGAATAGAATTGCAGTTAACATAAAAGGGAACCCAAACATCTTCTGCCAGCATGTAAATAGGAAGTGGGTAGCAAGAGATGAGGTGAGGCCTGTTAGAGACAGAGAAGGAGACATATGCTTAGAGGTGCTGGGCAAAGCCAGAATATGTATAAAGCACTTTATAAGTGTGTTCACTAAAGAAAAGGGTGCAGACAAAATATCAGTATAAGTAATGGATGGGTTGAAAATTGATTGGAAAGATTTAGTGGAAAGGCTAGTGGAAATGCTTAGAATGGATTAATCCCGTGATCTGGAGCCTTGTATCCCAAGTAGAAGTCGGGTTGGAGACAGGGAAAGGGCCATAACTTCCTAGAGTCTTCAGCAGGCCGGGAAATACCGGCGGAAGGGCTGAAACGGGAATTGCGACCGGCATCTAGCCGATTGTGACTTTCCCAGGCCATTTTTTATGGCGTGATCAGCCTCACATCGGAAAACAGCGCAAGGCTGATTACAATATTATGATCAACATTTGAATCTCATTAGCAAGCCCGGGACAGAATCGTCCAGGCTTGCCACAGTGGTTAGCACTGCCGCCTCACAGCACCAGGGATCCAGGTTCAATTCCTGGCTTGAGTCACTGTCTGTCTGGAGTCTGCACATTCTCCCCATGTCTGCATGGGTTTTCTTCAGCTGCTTCAGTTTCCTCCCACAGTCCAAAAGACCTGCTGGTTAGGTGCATTGGCCTTGCTAAATTCTCCCTCAGTGTACCTGAGCAGCCAGAGTTTGGTGACGAGGGGATTTTCACAGTAACTTCATTGCAATGTTAATGTAAGCCCACTTATGACACTAATAAATGAACTTAATGTTTCCAACCCCACCAGGGGAAGTTCCCACCAGCGGGGATTAAAACTGGTCCCCAGTATCAGGGACCAGGTGTGATGGCCTTGCTGGTAGGGCCGGAGGCCATTGAGACCACTCTGGGACGTCGGGGACAGGGGGCAGTGTCCCTTGTCGCCAGGCACCCTGGCACTGCCCACCAGGTACCCTGTCATTGGAAGGCCAGTGACCAGGAGGCCGGCAATGTGGGGGGCTAA
This sequence comes from Mustelus asterias, assembly GCF_964213995.1. NCBI lineage: Eukaryota > Metazoa > Chordata > Chondrichthyes > Carcharhiniformes > Triakidae > Mustelus > Mustelus asterias. Next base: position 77,938,136 of record NC_135809.1, read on the forward strand.
TGCGCATGCGCTTATCTCCCTATTGGGAGATCGGCGCATGCACCGTGGCCTGCTTAGTACACTGATGCCAGCCTCTCAGGTGGAATTAGGCCTCCCCACTACCAGCGTAAATCCCCCCGTGGACTCTGTGAAGCACAGCGTACCAGAAATTCAATCAACTAAGTTCACCCAAAAACAGGCAGGAAAATCTCCTGTTTTCCCGCCTGTTGGGCACTTAAATTCTTTTTTAGGAAAATCGTCATGCAAGATTTTGGATAAAGCATACTGGGGAGATGTAAGGTATTTTTACACAGCCATTGGTAATGACCTGGGACTCCCTGCCTACAAGGGTAATGGAAGCAGAGCCAATCAATGATTTCAAAAAGCAATGACCAATTCAACAAGAGAGCATATAACCAGTTCCCCGTACCATCAACATCCTGGGGGTTACCATTCACCAAAAGTTAACTGGACAAGTCACATAAATACTGTGACCTCAAGAACAGGTCAGGAATTCTGTGGCAATTAACTCACATTTTAACTCTCATAGAAATCATAGAAACCCTACAGTGCAGAAGGAGGCCATTTGGCCCATCGAGTCGGCACCGACCACAATCCCACCCAGGCCCTACCCCCACATATTTACCCACTAATCCACGCATCTCAGGACTCTAAGGGGCAATTTTTAACCTGGCCAATCAACCTAACCCACACATCTTTGGACTGTGGGAGGAAACCAGAGCACCCGGAGGAAACCCACGCAGACACGAGGAGAATGTACAAACTCCACACAGACAGTGACCCGAGCCGGGAATCGAACCCGGGACCCTGGAGCTGTGAAGCAGCAGTGCTAACCACTGTGCTACCGTGCCGCCCCTCTCCAACAGCCTTTACACCATCTACAAAAGCATAAGTCAAGAGTGGGATGGAATACTCTCCACTTGCTAGGATGAGTGCCCAAACTTCTTTGGATCTCCATTGCTTCTAGTTTTTTGCTCTTTTGATTAATCCTTTTCAAAGTAGATGAACTTACACATACCTACATTGAAACCCAACTGACACAGTTTTCCTCATTCACTTAAACTATTAGTCGCTCTGCAATTTTTTGACTGACACTGATAAAATGCAGTGGTCATTAATCTTTGCGTCATGGACAAATTTGAATATGTGGCTTTCTATCGCATCATTTAACTAGTTAGCAACTATGATGAATAGTTGAGGCCCCAACACAGAACCTTGCGGGACTAGTCACAAGCTGTCAATTAGTGTACTTGTTCATTATCACTACACTCTATCTCCTGCCACTCAGCCAATTTCCCAGATCAATAGTTTGCCTTCAATCCCATGAGCTTCAACTTTGGCTAACTGTCTGTTTTAAGCAACTTTATGGAATACCTTCTGAAAATCTATATAAATAGATGTTCCACTGTCCACTACTTCTATCACTTCTTGAAAATATTCAGTCAGGTTTGTCAAGCTTAATCTGCCTTTAACAAATCTGTACGGACTCTTCTTGATTAGCTGAAAAATTTCAGAGATCCTTAATTACAGATTCCATTAACTCCCCAGTGACAAATATTAGGCCAACTAGTCTATGATTCCCTGGTTTCCTTCTCTCATCTTTCTTAAATAGCAGAATAACATGCACAATTTTCTAATCATAAGTAATGATCCCTGAATCAGGAGAACTTTGTAAGATTAGACTTAGAGCATCTGCAATGTTCTCATCTACTTCCTTTAAAACTTTGGGAAGGAAACTATCTGGTTCTGGGGGCTCTTTAGTGCCATTCATTTTTAAATTACTGTTACTTTGTTTCTGTTATTTTTGCTGAATCACTGTCTCGATTCAATATTAGTGTTATTGGAATGGCTGGCATGCTAATCACTTCTTCCATTATAAAAACTGAGAGAAATTAATCATTCAATGTGTCTGCCGTTTCCTTAAATTCCACTGACAATATTATTAAATGTCCATCATCTCACGTAAATGGAAGGGTGGCGGTGATTAACAGATTTTTCCACTTTATTGTGGGTAGTCTGTCTCACCTTGTTGAAAGTCAACTCTACCTAAATCTAGAAACTGTGGGCAGAATTTCAGTCCCCTGCCAACAAGTTTGCAGGTGGAGGACTTGTAAAATTCCCCAGGTGTGCTACCTACCAGCCTCCTGCCCATCCCCAATCTGTCCTCAATTTTCCATGGGGTGGACATGACATATGGCAGCCTGACCTCGCTTAAGTTGGTGCCCTTATTGGCCACTTAAGGGCAGCTTCCGGCCTGACTTGTGGGAGGAGGTCTTGGTCAGTGAAGAAGTCTGGCAGGTCAGCCCGCTTGGGTCTCAGGCAAGAAGGGAAGCGTGCCTTACTTAAGGTGCTTCTTTCCACAATGGATGTGCCCTGAAGGTCTGTCCCTCGAGGATACTCACTCCCTGCTGGCCTCTCCATCAATACCCCCCACCTCTCTCTCCCTTCCCCTTGAGCTTCACCTCCCCTCCCTGCTGTGTGTTCTGGACTCTGGGATTTAGAATCTGTGGACTGTTTGTATTTTCAGTCCTGGCCTCTGCTGCCACTACTGCTGCTGGAACGACAGAGCTGCCAGTGGGGGTGAGAGGTGAAAGTCCCATTTTACCAACCAATTATCACTCTATGGAACATTAAATGGTTGTAGGGCTGCTATGATTGGTGGGAGTGCATTGCATAGTGAGGCGGGAAACACCACCATCCAGAAAATCTTGCCCTTGATACCCGTTCTGTGTTTCCCCCTTTCAAGCACAATGTTCGTTTATGATCACTATTTGATAAATATTCATGCACCTTTAGGCTGTTAACTAAATCTGGCTCATTGCCAATGACTAAATCTAACATTGTCCTGCCCCTTTGCTGGTTTGAGGGCATATTATTGTGGAAAACTTTCCTGAACACAGTCAAGAATTTTGCTTCCCTTCTGACATGTGCTAGTCTGCTTACCCTAATGTCTGGACAGTTAAAATTCTTCAATACAATCATTTTGCCTTTGCTGCATGCTTGTCTAATCTCTGCATTTGTGCAATCTGTCATTTCAAAGTATCGGCCCAACAGCTCTTACCACAGTCTGAAATTATTTGATATTCCTTAATTCTATGTATTCTCCATCTCCTGCTACCTCTTTAAATGCCTTGGGACATTTTTTTTATTTTAAAGACATTGGATAAAGATAACATTTTGTTGTTATTGCATTCTTTCTTATCACTAAATAAAATAATTGAATCCTTAATCACTGAGGCATTCCTTGCGCTCGACCACATTCCCTATCGTTCCTGTAGACATAATAAACTGAAGTGAGAAAAACAATAATAAAAACAAATTAAATTGCCTGTACAGCAATGTGCGCAGCATTTTGTACAAAATGGGGAACTGGAGGCAGGAAACTAGATCTAGTAACATCTATTACATGACTACTAGATGAAGAGGACGAGCAATTAAATATTGCAATTTATGACATTTTGAAAGAATAAGTGTTGGGAGAACTAACTGTACCAATTAGAGATTACAATATGTCCTTTTGTTTTCTACTGTTATTAAGATATAAAGAGAATCGGTATAGATTGAGATAAAGGATTCAAATGGATTGATCATATTAATATTCTATGTATCAGCTAATAGTGGAAGGGAAATGAGGTGGAAATATGCAAGCAAATTTATGAAATGAGTAAAAGAAATTAAATAGCAATTATGGAAGGTTTCAAATAAATTGGCAAGAGGGAAGGAAAAGGGTAAAGGGAATGAAATTTTTACAGTGTACACTGGACTCATTTTTTGCTAATACATCGGAAGCCCAAGAGAGGAATTATTGCTCAATCTAACAATTGGAAATAAATCAGAACAGATAAGAAAAGCAAGTGTAAGGAAACTTAAGGGAACAAAGCAATCAGAGCACAATAAGGTTTAAAATAACGACTATGAATGGTATAAATAAAACTAAGACTAAAGTAATAGATTTGGAACAAAGTTAATTTTGTTGGGATGGAAAAGGCAAATAATGTTGACAGACCGAGAGGTTGAACAGCAGTGGGGAATACTTAAAAAGGAATCAAAAGAGTTCAGGAGTCATTTATTCCATCACAAAATAAGAACAAACTAGCCATGAAACAAACGCTAAGGACAAATAAAGTGATCCTAAAACTGAAACTAAAGAAAAAGGCATCTGTACACTAAGTGTACAAAGAACAAAGAACAAAGAAAATTACAGCACAGGAACAGGCCCTTCTGCCCTCCAAGCCTGCACCGACCGTGCTGCCCATTTTGCCAATTTTTAAACTCAATACCCCAGCCGATGAAGGCAAGCATGCCGTATGCTTTCTTGACTACCTTCTCCACCTGCATTGCCACTTTCAGTGACCTGTGTACCTGTACACCCAGATCCCTTTGCCTATCAATACTCCTAAGGGTTCTGCCATTTACTGTATATTTCCTATCTGTATTAGACCTTCCAAAATGCATTACCTCACATTTGTCCGGATTAAACTCCATCTGCCATCTCTCCGCCCAAGTCTCCAACTGATCTATATCCTGCTGTATCCTCTGATGGTCCTCATCACTATCCACAAATCCACCAACCTTTGTGTCATCCGCAAACTTACTAATCAATCCAGTTACATTTTCCTCCAAATCATTTATATATATTACAAACAGCAAAGGTCCCAGCACTGATCTCTGAGGAACACCACTTGTCACAGCCCTCCATTCAGAAATGCACCCTTCCACTGCTACCCTCTGTCTTCTTTGACCGAGCCAGTTTTGTATCCACCTTGCCAGCTCACCTCTGATCCCAATTGTACAAACAATAAAGGAAAGAATGACAAAAAGGAATACAAAGAGGTCAAGAAAGAAGTCGACAAATAATCAGGAAGGCAAAGGAGAGCAACAAAACTAAATTAACCAGGAAGTTAGAAATAAATAGTAAAGTATTATACACATTATTAATAAAATCAGAATTGGAGTAGACTCACTAAATGAAGCACAAGGTAAACCCAGAGGTAATGATCGCAAAATGGCAGAAAGTGTGTGCAAACTCCTCACAGATAGTGACCCAAGGCGGGAATTGAAACCTGGCGCTGTTCGGCAGCAGTGCTAACCACTGTGCTATCATTTGCCTGGGATGCTTAACAGCGTGGACACATCATTGGAAGAAGCAAATTTAAAAGATATAAAACTTTTCAGATAGAAAGTGATGAAAAGTCAAACTTAGGTAAGATAAAACACCTGGTTCAAATGGATTGCATCAGTGCATGCTTAAAGGAAGGGGATTAAGAGTAGAGGCACTATTATATATTTACAAAACAATATCAGAAAGGAGAATACTGCCAGAGGACAGGCTGATAGCTAATCCTATTCCTATATTTAAAAGATGAAACAAATCCAAGTAACTTTATATCAGTTGACTTAATGTTGGTGTTGGGAAATTGTTTCTTATATATTCAATAGAAGACTGTCTAAAGGACAAAGATACAATAAAGTATGGCTAGCATGGGTTTCAAAAGAGTTACCACTGCATGATCAAACCTATTTGATTATCTGAAGTAGCACAAAAAGTAGATGTAATAAATTTGAATTTCCCAAAAGCCCTTGATAAGGTACCATCTAGCTGACTCATGACTAAGGTGGGAGCATATAGAGAGAAAGAACAAGCCAGAATGGAAAATAAGCTAGCTACAACACAGAAAAGTTAAAATAGAGGCAAAATATATTTACCCAGTCTGGTCGAAGGTGTGAAGCGATATTCCACAGGGATCGATGCTCGGACCACTGCTGCTCATCATTTACATCCACGACTTGGACTCAGGAATTGGAATTAAAATTCTAAATATTCGTAGGACACCGAATCGAAGAAGATTGCGACAAAATGCAAGACTTTAAAAACTTGAAGAATGGGCGTATCGATGCACTGAAGAAAAAAAATGGTGAAAAAAAGATTTACAAAGCTGATACCAGAATTGAAACTAGAACTGAGGGGTTAAACCAGTGGTTCCCAAAGGGTGCGGCGCGCCACACTGGTGCGGCGAGAGAGGATGGCAAGTGTGGCGGGAAGATTCAAGGACAATCAAAGAAACATTTAAATATGGATAGATATTTTTCCAAAAGTGAGAGCAAGAGCATCAAGTGATGCATTGTTTTATACTTTCTGGATGTCCCATGATCATATTGTAAAGTAGTTGTGTTCTATGTTATGAATCAAGCACTGCTAGGAGTTGTTTTTTTTTTGTTTTTGAATGTATTTCTTATTCAATAAAAAATTTGGTGAGGCGCAAGCAAATTTTTATTCCGAAAGTGCGGCCCAGTGAAAAGTTTGGGAACCACTGGGTTAAACTATCAGGAAAGTCAAGGTTTCTTTTCTCTAGAGAAAATGTTTCCACTTGTAGGGGGACCAAAACTAGCTTTAATCAATAAAAGACAATCACCAATAAATCCAGTAAGGAATGCAGGAGTAACATCTTTACCAAGAGAGTAATTAGAATGTATAACTTACTGCCTCAGGGACTAGATCAAGTGAATCGTATAGATGCATTGAAGGGGAAGCTCAATTAACAACTAAGGGGGAAGGGAATAAGGGATGGTGATAGGGTTTCATGAAATAAACAGCCATAGATCAGTCATACCACAGCACAGGGTCTCTGTCAAAGAAATACAATCCAACAGAGTCTCTGTCGAAAAATTACACCTCCCTACAGAGCTTCTGTCAAAGACCTACACTACAGTCAAACAATCAGCCCAGTACAGAGAGGCTCCATATAAATTCAGTCTGTGTCTGGGTATAATCCTGCCTGCTGTAGCAGGCTGAAGCAGACTTAGGAGCAAGTGCTCATCTGGATATATTGCCAGCTGTGTGGTTCTCCTGAATAAATAGTAATTTAGTAGCTCCACAGTCTATTTGATCATGATTCGCTCCTTCTCAAATATAGCATATTTCCATTCCTGAGGAAACAACTTTCTATTCAGGCACATGATGGAATGCTCTGTCCCTCCAATATCCTGGAATGATACTGACCGCTACTCAATATCAGACACATCCAGCTGAAGGGTGAATGCCCAGAAACAATTCAGTATGATCTGAACACAAGCCATCCCCAAATGCTGCTTTCCCCTTCTGGGAAAGTTCCATTGGGCTATATTTGACTCCAGAGATTTGATTTGGTCTGTCAAAGGGATGAAGTATGGGATGAATTGTTGATATATCTGATGAGACCCAATTCTTACTTACATTTTCCCAAGTGTCTGGACCACTTCATTAATAACCTCTACTTTATCACTTTGGAACTTAACTAAACCACTCCCATATAACTCCAACAAACCAAAATGGCATTTCCCTGGTTGACCATCAAACCTGTCTTTCTTCAATATCCAGCACTGCAACTGTTGATGGAACCCCTGGTCGCTACTGTAGATTATAACATAATTTGGATAATGCAGTGGGGTACTTAGTTTGAAGACTCAAAATCTAACCCATTAGGTGGAAGGCATCACTTGGTACTGGTATGGGTCATGCGGTTTTAATATTTGTTAGAATTTGTTAACAAAATCTGCCCTTTGTTAAGGCCCAGAAGTTGGCATTTCCTAGCTATCAATAGCCTATGAACCTTGGGCATAAGATAAGCATCAAACTTGGATGCATCATTTACTTTTGTTAAATCGGAACCTTCATGACCCATCGAAATTTGGCATCATAGCTAAATAGGGTTTGACCATTCACTGTGAGACGTCTCTATTATTTCTAACTCTAGCATTGTCATGGCCTGTTAGAAAATGTACTGTCTTTTGCCTAAAGACTTCAGTATATTTTTACCAAGATATTATCCTCAGATGTTCTACAATATCACGTTGAGTAACATGTATTCTCCCGATCAAGAGGTTAAAAGCATTGCTGTAGATTTTGATTAATTTTAGCAGTTTTAGTCACTGCTGTACCATTCATTCTTCAACCAAATAAACATGATCAGTTCTTCCACTCTTCATTTCCCATCTTGCTTAATATAATATAACAGTGGTTTCCATGGACACTTCACAGTGTCCCTTATTCTAGGAGTGACTTTCTCCAGCCTCTTCCTCATTTTCATGATGCAAATTCAGCACTGGATGAACAGAAATTTCCACCAATTAAATATTGGGAAGATTGAAGCCATTGTATTTGGTCCTTGTCCCTATCTATCAACTCCATCCCTTTCCCTGACAATAGTCTGAGATTAAGTCATCTGTTCATAAGTATGGTATCATATTTGATCCTGAAATAAGCATCCAACATCACATTCATCACTAAGCCATCACTACGAACTCCATAACATTGTCTGATTTTACCTCTGTCTCAGCCCATCTGCTGCTGAAACTTTGATTTGTATCTTTGTTACCGCGTGAATTGATTATGCCAACAGACTCTTGGCTGGGATTTCCACATTCTACTCTCCATAAACTCGAAGTCATCCAAAACTCAGCTGCCTGTGCCTTAATTCAACTAAGTCCCTTTCACATATTGACCTATTCTGGCTTCTGGTTAAGCAATATCTTGATTTTAAAATTCTCATTTCTTGTGATTAAATCTCAATATGGTTATTCCCTCCCTACTTCTGTAACCTCCTCCAGCTCCACAAGCCTGTGACATATCTGCACTGCTCTAATTCCAGGGTCTTGAGCAACCACATTATTGTTCTTTTTTTTATTATATGATTGAATATTATTCAAATCGAGATAGACTGTAGAATGCTGTGGTACATGGAATCTGGGTGTCCTTGTGTATGAATCACAGAAAGTTAGCATGCAGGTACATAAAGTAATTAGGAAGGCAAATGGAATGTTAGTCTTTATTGCAAGGGGATGGAATATAAAAGTAGGCAAGTCTTGCCAGAACTGTGGAGGGAATTGGTGAGACCGCACCGAGAAATTTGTGTACAGTTAAGGTAGGATATACTTGCATTGGAGGCTGCTCAAACAAGCTGGCTTCTCGGCCTTTTGGCTAAGATCAAGTGTGGTATCGACATGCTGTACTTGGTTGAAGTCATTAGGTTGCATTTTAGCTTCATTTGAAGCAATTTTTAAAAGCGGCATCTCGGCCTTTTGGCTAAGATGCAAATGAGATCAAGCCTTGGAGGAGGTGCAATGCCTACTTGGACCATGTAGATCAAGCCCTGTATTGTCAGCTTGGATCGGGAATGTCTCACTTGATGAGACTCTGAATTGGGCTTGATTTGATTGAATGGATTAAAAAAAACAAGCTGAACTAGCTGAACAAGTTCACTAGCTGAATCCTGGGATGATGCAGTGACTTATGAGGAAAGGTTGAGCGAGTTTAGAAGAATGAGAGGTGATATTATTGAAACATGAAAGATTCTAAGGGGCTTGATAGAGTAAATGCTGGGATTGGTGAAATGTAGACCTAGGTTACACAGTTTCAAATAGGGGTCTCCCATTTAAGATGATGAGGAGAAATTTCTTCTCTTATAAGATCATTAATCTTTAGTAGAGGCTGGATCGCTGAATCGGAGTTGGGCGTTACTGGTAAGGCCAGGCCCTATTGCCCATTCCTAATTACCTAATTGAACTGAGTGGCTTGCTCAGCTATGGCAGGCGGGAGTTAAGAGTTAACCATATTGTTGGGAGTCTGGAGCCATATGGAGGTCAGGCCAGATAAGGATGGCAGATTTTCTTCTGTAAAGGACATTGGTGAACCAGTCAATCGATGACAGCTATCATTACTGAGACTAATTTTATAATCCAGATTTATTAATTGAATTTAAATTCCACCAGCTGCTGTAGTGATTTGAACCCATGTCCCCAAAGCCATTAGCCTGGGCCTCTAGATTACCAGTCCAGTGATATTAGCACTATGTCAACATGTCCCCTTGGAGATCAAAGTGGAGGGAGCCCACTGTGTGGTGGATGGAGTGTGGTTGTGAACAATGAAAGGAGTTGAAATTCTAATCACTTATCAGTTCTGAGTAAAATCCATGAACACACATGTTCTCACTGTTTGCCTTCTTCACAGTTCAATTGCTGGAATACCTATTGGTCTCATACACACAGTATTGCTGCAACCTCAGGAGCAGGAGGAGAGGATGCAACAAAGGGTGGACTCTTGCCGACCAACAACAGAGGTCACAATGCCAGTAATAGACAGCACTAGAAGTCTGATCAGGATGCAACCATCCAAAGGAGGCATCGTAGAAGGACACTGACACGTCACTGAATATTTAGAACAAGAACTAACTACCTGCAGATGTTGGAGAGGTAATGCCAGAGATGAATGAGGCTGTCCCAAGAGGTGGTCACTGAAATATGCTGGACACCTGGATTTGGTGGGAAGCCCATGCTAGAGGCCCTCAAGGTGAATGCAGTGGTTTTCACCAACTGCGCTTTCTAGGGCTCCACACGTGGCATAAAACAGGTTGCCACATATAGGTGAATAAAAGAGGTGACCAATGCTCTCTTCCATCATGTTAATGAATTCATCAACTATTTCACAGATGAGGACAGCCAGGCCTTCCTATCCACTCTATTTAAACCGCTCATAATTTTACATATTTCAATTAAATCTTCTGTCAGTCTCCCTTGTTCAGCCTATCCAATCTTTCCTTGTAACTAAAATTCTCCATTGCTAGCAACATGCTCGTAATTCTCCTCTGTACTCCGCCTAGTGAAATTACATCCTTCTTGTTATGAGGTGATGAGAACTGTGTGCAGGACTCCAGCTGTGGCCTAACATGTGTTTATACAGTTCTAGGATAACTTCCCTGCTCTTTTATTCCATCTAATAAGCTATCCCAATGCCTTCTTAAACACCATGGGCCCTATTTTACCATTTTGATTCTAAGTGCTGGGCGGACTTGAAACTGGGAGTATTTCAGGTCCGACTTTTAGACCCGTTCTCAGGCACCCCCATAAACACACTGCCTGAAAAAATATCAGCGATTCCGAATCATGCTGCTGAAACCTGTGGGCGGGGCTTAATGCACCCGAAACCCTGCAGCTCCGATCAGCGCCTCCAACTGCACATGCGCAGAATAAAAAGATAGAATGCTGCTCCCTTGCCACATCTTTCCCGGGCTGGATAATGCCTCCCCTGGCCCCCACAGACATTGTCCCACCCCCCCCCCAAATTACTGACTCCCTTATCCCCCCACCCCTTCCCCACCCAGACCAATCACAGACCCCTCCTCCCCTTCCCTCCACTGATCTCAGGCAGAGTGGCAGTGGACCCCCTTTCCCCCCACTGATCTCAGGCAGAGTGGCAGCGGACCCCCCTTCCCCCTCATTGATCACAGGCAGAATGGCAGCGGACCCTCCTTCCCTCCCACTGATCTCAGGCAGAGTGGCAGCGGATCCGCCCCCCCCCCACCGATCTCAAGCAGAGAGCCATTGGATGCTTGGCGCTTACCTCCTCACTAACTGGAGCACACGAATTGGACTTCTATAGAGAATGTCCATTTGCGCCAATTCTGGAAGGGGCGAACGCGGTGGTAAAGGGGGAAGTGCCGGTAAAGTTGGGCATGCAACCCATTAAGTCAATTTACATACATGTAAATACATTTAAATGGCCGTCATGTCCATTTCAGGCGCGGTCCCGATCGTGGCCATTTTCGGGCCTTGGTAAACAGGAATCGGCGCGGACGCAGGCGCGGATTGTGCTACTCGTCTCATGCCCAACTTTACCCAATTTTCACATCCGAAAACGGGTGCAACGCGATGGTAAAATTGGGCCCCTTATCTGCCAGTCCTTCTGTCTTCAGGTATTTGTGGTATATAATTAGAGCTCATTTTGTTCCTCTGAAGTTAAGAATTCTACCATGTATTGTATATTTCTTATTTGCATTTTCCTTCCCCTCCCAAATAAATATCACACTTCTCCAGACTGAATTGCATTTGGCACTTCTCTGCCCACCTGACTAATCTATTGATATCTTCCTGCATTCAACAGCTATTTTACTCACATCAACTTCACAGACAGACAGCTTTTTTTGTATCATCTGCAAGCGTCTTAATCATGTCCTCTATATTTTAGTCTAAATCATTGATGTACACCACAGAAAGCTAGAGAGCTAGTACAACCTTCCGGTCACAAAAACATCTGTTGCCCATTACCCTTTGTGGCTGCCTCTGAGTCAGTTTTGGATCCAACTTGCCACTTTCCCTTGGATCTTATGGGCTTTTACTTTTCAAGCCAGTCTGCCATGTGGGACCTGGTCAAAAGCCTTGCTGAAAACCATGTAAACTACATCAAACGCGCTAACCTCATTGACCCTCATTGTTATCTCTTCAAAATAATCAATCAAGTTAGTCAGACAGGGCCTTCCCTTAATAAATCCATGCCTTCTAAATGACAATTAATGCAAACCTGCAGATTTTTTTTCAAATAACCTCCACTGAGGTGAGGCAGACTGGTCTTTAATTGCAAGATCAATCCTTTCTCCCTTTTTGAACAAAAGCTAAATGCTAGTAGTCCATCAATCCTCAGCTGTAACCAAAGAGGATTGGAAAATGATGGTCAGAGTCTCTGCTATTTCTTCCTTTACTTCTCTAAACAGACTAGGATACTTTTCATCTGGACCAGTCGAAGCAATTTATCTACCTCCAAAGATGCTAAATCCTTTAATATTTCCTCTCTATGTTTATTAAATCTAATATTTCACATTCCTCCTCCTGCTGAATGTCTGTATTGTATCTCTTTTCTGTGAAAATAGATGCAAAGTCTTCATTTAGAACTGTGCCCTTGTCTTCTCCTTCCACACAAAGGTTACCAATTGGTCTGTAATAGACCTTGCTCTACCTTAAATTCTCCACTTGCTCTTTATGTACTTATAAAACATGAGTTTCCTTGATTTTATTTGCCAAATGTTTTATGCTCCATGCTTGCTTCCCTAATTCCATGTTTAATTTCATCCTTGCACTTTATATACTCCTCCAGGTTTTTTACAGTATTGAACTCATGGTATCAAGTGTAATCTTCCTTTTTTTGGTATTATTCTGCTCTCTATGCTCTTTGACATCCAGGGTGCTCTAGATTTGAGAATCTAACATTTATTTCATGTGGGAAAATATTTGTGCTGAATACTTACTGTCTCCTTAAATGTCTCCAATAGCACTGATTCCAGTCCACCTTCGTTAAATCACATCTTAGCTTGATACAAATGGCTTTTCTCCAATTGAGAACCTTTCCATAACTACACTAAATCGAACTGAATTACGATCACGACTGCCAAACTGCTTGCTCACTGATAGTCCTTTCACCTGCACAGATTAATTCCCTAAAATTAAATCCAAAACTGCCCCTTCTCTTGTTGGACTTGCTACATACTTGCTAATTTTTTTTAGAATTCTGCAGTCTCTGTAATGTTTATATTGATTCTATTCCAGCTAATATTCAGGTTATTGAAATTTAGTCCTATTACTTCCCTTTAGTTTTTGCACATCTCAAAAATCTGCCTACATATTTGTGTTTTTATCTCTCTCTTACACTTGGGGGTTTATAGTACACTCCCAGAAATGTGATTGCCCAATTTTTGTTTTTCACGTAAACCCATAAGGTTTCATTGATGATCCTTCTAGCACATGATTCTTCTTCACAGCTATAATTATTTATTTAGTCAATAGTGTAAACCCCTTCTTCTTTTATCCTCCTCTCTATCTCATCTGAAAACCTGGTAACCAAGAACGTTGAACTGTCATTCCTGTCCATCTTAAAACCTGGTTTCAGTAATACAATGATATCACACTTCCAAGTACCCATCTGTCCCCTCAGCTTCTCTGCCTTATTTACCAGACGTTTTGCATTGAAGTATATTACAGCTCCCTTGTTATCTATTTTCTAGTATTTGTTTTCTCTGCCTTACTAAGTTGTTGTCTTTCATTTCAAGATTTTCTTCCCATCTCTCTGCCAAACCCCCCAATAGGATAAGCAAACCTCCCCAGAAGACATTGATCCCATTGAAGTTCAACGCTTTTGGTTTATACAGATCCCACCTTCTCCAGAACAAGTCCTAATGTCTTGGCCAACTAAAGCTCACCCTGTAATACAATCTCTCCAGCCACACATTTAACTGCTTTATCTTATTGGTTACGTATTTGGTAGTGCATGGCACTGGGAGTAATCTGGACATTACTACATTCAAATTCCTGCTTATTTATTTATTTCCTAGCTCACTAAAGGTCTGCCTGCAGAACCTCATCCCTCTTTCCACCTTTTTCATTGGTAACAATATGAACCATGACCTCTGATTCATTTTTCTACCCCCGCCAGAAAGATCAGCAGCCCCTCTATAGATCCTTAGTCATGGCACCAGTGAGGTAACATAGCATCCTGGAATCACACCACTGGCTGCAGTAGTGCCTGTCTGTACCCCAACTATTAAATCCCCTATCATTATTGCTTCTGAAGTCTTCCTCTGCCCCACCCTCCCTCATCCCCATTGTATAGTTGAGTCATGCATATTACCTTGAACTTGAGTATGGCTGTACTCCCCAGAGGAACCATGCCCTCATCAGTATTTTGAACTGAATACTGGTTAGAAAGTAAGATCGACTCATGTACATCAGGCTCTGTATTCAATAGGACTGAGGTGCCCTGCCGTATCTTTATTTATTAGGCTACTGTTTAAACTTACCAGGAATAAATTTAAACTTGCCCTGATCTGGTCAAAAAATTAATTAAACTTTATGTATTTAATTAACTCACCTTATTTTTGTTAGATTTAGGAAAAAAATGAATTACTTTAAAATAAATGTTTCCCTGTAAACATAGCCCTGCTGTCCTTTCTTGTGCTGTGGTATCATTTAGCCTTTTTTTCTCCCCTCTGGTTCATTGCTCTCTGATCGGTTGTCACCCTGTTTAATTCCTTGGGACCTCTCCGGAGTTGTTCCTCACTCTCCCAGAGTATGCTGCTGCTTTGCTTTGATTTAAATTCTTGGAACTACTCCCTTAGTGCTCCTCACTGTCCCAATTCCCCAAAGTACACATATCCAATTAATCTCAATTCCCTGTCCTCTTTTTTTTGTCTTTATGTATTTATCCAATTCCCTTTTAAATGTTATATTGAATCTAGTTCGATTTACTTCCATCAGGAAGAGGCGACTTGATTGAAACCTTTAAGATCCTGAGGGGTCTTGACAGGGTGGATGTGGAGAGGATGTTTCCTCTTGTTGGAGAATCTAAAAATAAGAGGTCACTTGTTTAAGACGGAGGTGAAGAGAAATGTTTTCTCTCAGAGGGTTGTGAGTCTCCGGAACTCTCTAATTCAAAACAAAAGGAAGCAGAGTCTTTGAATATTTTTAAGACAGAGGTTGATAGATTCTTAATTAACAAGGGAGTGAAAGGTTTCAAGGGTAGTCAGGAATGTGGGTTTGAAGTTACAATCAGATCAACTGTGAACTTATTGAATGGCGGAGCAGCCTCGAGGGGCTGAGGGGCCTACTCCTGCTCCTAATTTATATGTTCATATGTACCCTTTCAGGCAGTACTTTCCAGATCACAACAACTCACTGTGTAAAAAAAAGTGTTTTTGACAATCACTATACATCTATCCTCTTGTCACCAATTCTTCTGCCCCTGCAAAACAATTTCTTCTTATATACTCTATCAAAGCTGTTCATGATTTTAAAAACATCTATTGAATCTCTTCCTAACCTTCGCTGGTCTATGGAGAATCACCGCAGCTTCTTCAATTGCTCCAGAGAACAGCAATGATATTGTGCCTTTCAGAAATGTACTTATGTCATGTTTCTTGTGCAAGATTTGTTTTAGCTGTCAGTTCTATTTACCGGTGCCGCTTTGTCTGTGACCGGCAGCCCGTCGATACTGCAGCAGCATAATTGGTCTTAATCGCTATGTTTGTTTTAATCTGGACTAATGCAGTTGTTATTTTTAGTGTTTTCTCCTGGAGTTTTTCAAAGTAGGGCTTGATTAGGTAGATTGACATGAAAAAAATCCCATGACTGGGTGGGACACAGCTTACACCGGAAAATAAGCTCAGTTGCTGCTTGGGATCTTTATGGAGGGGTAGGTCTCTCTGTGTCACTTTCTCTCTGGAGACGGGGATCTGCCAGGAAATAAGTGTTTTTCTCTGGAGGCTGCTGAATGACGGTCAGAAGACAGGTACATTTCTGGATCTGTTCAAAGCGGTTGGAAGGCTGGAAACATAGCACCCATGTGAGCATATCTGTTTTGTGCTAACTTGTTCTGAAGGGGGATTTATGGCTGTGGGGATATTACTTAAATTAAAACTATAGAGATAGTTAGCTGTTGAGAATTAAACCTTGTCATGATTAAATATTTCAATTCATGAAAGTTATGCTAATTCTTGTTATATTTTAACTGTTGTTCAATAAATTTTGTTTTATCAAAAGCTTCCTAGTGGGTCAATTGAATCATACCGGGCACAAAATACCTAATGCTCACCTTAATGCCAAAATCAAAAGAAGTTGAGGTCTAGGCTAACTTTGTAATATATCTTGGAGTTTCTAATCTGTTGAATCTAACTAGTGTATATTCACTTCCCAGTCCAGTCCTCTCATCAAATCCCAATCTCCTGGCTAGCCAACAGTCACCACGAGTCTGTGAATGCTTGCATTCACATAAAGGTTCAATACACACTCTCTTCTCCCCTGCTGACTGCCTAGCCTCTCTATGTCTGTCTCTCCCCCAATATTCTCAGTTTCCTATATCTCTCTGCCCTACACAGTTTTACCTGCCGCATGCTTTTCATTCTTTGGACATCAACTCAATAGAATTATATTTTCTGATTTAAAAAAGACCCCCTTTTCCCGAGTGTTAGCTGAACATTACTTGGGAGCGCACAAGTGAATGCAAACTAGTTCCCAGCTGAGATCTGTGTATTGGATTGGAGAGGGTGGGAGGATTTCAGGCTTTGTCTGTGTCTACACTGTTAAGAATTATACCTTGTCATATTTAAATATTTCAATTGGTAAAGGTTATGCTAATTCTTTTTGTTATGTTTTAACTGTGTGGTTAAATAAATAAATTTTGTTTTAACAAAAGCTTCTTAGTGAATCAATCAAATCATACCTGGAGCAAAACACTTTCTACTCACCCTAATGTCAAAATTAAAAGAAGTTGGGGTCTAGGCTAACTTTGTAATATACCTTGGAGTTTCTGATCTGGTCCTTAATACAACTAAAGTCACTCATCCCTGGTGTCACTGTGGTAAATCTCATTTGCACCTCTCTTAAATTGTCGTGTCCTGAATTGGACAAAGTAATCCATTTGTAGCCTAATGTGTGATATATAAAGGTTTTGCATAAGTTTCTTGATTTTGCATTTTATGCCTCTAGTAACACCACCAAAGATTCCATATGCCTTTTAACAATTTGCCCTGCCACTTTCTAAGATTTCTGTACATCCAACCTTGGCTTCTCTGTTCCTACACACTCTTTAAAATTGTACCATTCCATTTACACTGTATCTCCTCATTCTTCTTAGCAAAATGTTTCACCTCACAGGTGCCACATTTCTTTGTCCTCCTCAAATCTTAAGCTCTCTGAAATCCACATTTCTTGCACAGTGCATACTAATTCTTAAATGTTAACTATATCTCTAAGTTCCTTGCCGTCTGTTAATTTTGTAATTATGCCCTGCATAGTTCAGTCTAGTTCATTAACATATATTAAAAGAGAGCAATACTTCCAACAGCTATCTCTGAAAAACAACTGATCACCACTGGCCTCTACAATCTGTCCCTTAGTCACTTTTGTCTCTGCTATTCTTTTAATCCCATAGAATTCAATTTTGCTAACGAGTCTATCATTTGGTACTTTGCAATCATCTTTTGAAAGTCTATATACCCAACATCTACCACACTACCCTCATCAACACTTTCCAGTACTTACAAGAATCCAATCAAGCTGGTCAATTTACCTTTAAATCTGTGATTAGCTCGTACTTCTCCACATATACCTATTCATTTTGTCCTGAACTGTCTTTAAAAGTTTCTGCACCACTGATCTTAGGCAAACTGGCCTGTGTGAGAGTGAAGGTTTGTTACTGTCTCTCATATATACAAACAAACACTGATTCAGTAAAATATACTTCCATTGATCTATGGTGATCAATTAAATTGTTTTTACATGCCCTTTTCCCATTGTTTAATGAAAGGTGTTACCCAGAGGCCATGATAATACCTAACCTTTGGAGAGACAGTGCCCCTAATGTGGTGAATGCATAAAAACAGAAGTATTCTTCTTTTAAATCCCAAATAGTGAAGAATACATTGAGAGGTGGCAGTGCTACTGCTGATGAAGCTGTCTAACCCCCTCATTACCAGTACAGTCGGGGGACAATGGGGAGAGGGACTGAATAGCTAATATGACAGCTTGTGGCATTAATCTGCTGAATCTAACTGGTGTACATTGCTTCCCAGTCCAGTCCTCACATCAGATCCCAATCTCCTGGCTAGCCCGACAGTCACCACGAGGTTGTGAACGCTTGCATTCACATATAGGTTCAGTACACATTCTCCTCTCCCATGCTGACTGCCTTGCCTCCCTGTGTCTCTTTCCCCCAAAACTCTGTTTCCTATATCTTTCTATCCTACCCAGTTTTACCCGCCGCATGCTTTTCATTCTTCGCACGTTTACTCGACAGAATTATATTTTTTAGTTTAAAAAAAGACCCTCTTTCCCCGAGTGTTAGCTGAACATTACTTGGGAGCGCACAGCGAACGCAAACTAATTCCCGGCTGAGATTAATGTACATTGGATTGGGGGTGGGAAGGAGGATTTCAAGATTTGTCTGTGTCTTTGCACCTTGGGGTGAGCAGAGGGGGATTCATCACAAAAGCAAGGCTAGGCGAGCAGGCTCTCAAAGACATCTAGCAGGAAACTAACCCTGGTCAGTATTGGACAGCCTGGAGTAAAGAAACGGAGTGAAATTGAGGTGAATGAAGAAGGAGGGAATTTCCAAAGCATTGGAGACGATGTGTTGATTTAGCAAAGAGATCCAGAAAACAGTAGCAAGGTTTCGTTCGCAAACCGGAGCCATGTAAACCATTCGCCACCATTGAACACAGGGCGGACAGGGATCAATCAGTTAGGCTATGTCAGCAGTACAGTCCTGGCATATCTGCTACCGTGACACAATGAAATAATAAGGCAACATGCAGCATTTTTTCAAAAAATCACTGGGCTCGGTGGGGCTGAGGTGTGGATTCAGAATGTGAAACAAATGGACAGGAAAGGACTGGTAAGGTACCCCTGTAGCGAGAGAAATCGCGCCCTTTCAATCTCCCCTGCTCTGATTCTACCTCTGAAGATTGACTGAGATCTCTCTCCGCTCCATGGTGAAGAATACATCGCTCTTGCCCGTCCGGGCTCGGGAGCAAACTTCAAAGGAATTCGTATCAATTAGTACACCAGTGAGACCCGTCTGCAATAAAACTGGTTTGCATTTCCAGCTATAATATAACTACACATCAAAACATTGTTATTCGATAAATGTAGAATGGTTTTAAAACTCACCTTTTACTCTTCTTACAATTCTCTTTTTTTCTCCGTGTCAACTGAAACAATTTTCTGAGATTAAATCACCAGATCCCTGCTCCTTTGGGATTAGATTTTCTTTGTGTGTGTGGCGCGGATAGAGTGGGATATAATCCTACAGGCACAAAAGCCTCAGGATCTCCTCGCACCGATTCCTGTGGCTGCCGTCAGTGAAAGGTGTCCTGTGGAGACACTGCTGCCGCCCCTGCCCGTGTGTTTGAGAGTCTCAGTGTGATGGCTCTGATCAACTGTGTGCTGCTACCGCCTGGCTCGGAGTGGCTTTGCGCTTGCTGAATGGTGGGATGGCACTGTTGAAGCCTGTCTGAGCTGGCTGGACTTTACACAGCCACAACTCTCTCTTTGACATCACACACACATCGTTGGTTCCTCTGTAAATCCCTCTCTGAAAGACAGCGAGACGGATAGGCTGCTCTCATCATCTGCCTGAATGGCTCAGTGTTTGGAGCCAAACTCGTTCTTGGCATTGAGAGTTCCCCTCGACCTCTCTCTACCCTTTAAGAATCCCACTTTATTATTTATTCCGTTGTATTACTGACCGGCTTTAATATATTTCCCTTCTTTCCCGATGTTTGATTATGTTCACACGTTTCTTCGTCCGAGTTTTACAAACACTCGTCCGCGCTAGCAGCCAGATGCTCAAATCTGTGTTTCTTCACATGATGTGGAGATGCCGGCGTTGGAGTGGGGTAAGCACAGCAAGAAGTCTCACAACACCAAGTTAAAGTCCAACAGGTTTATTTGGTAGCACAAGCTTTCGGAGTGTCACTCCTTCAGGTGAGTGAAGAGTTGTGTTCACAAACAGAGTATATATAGACACAAACTCAATTTACAAGATAATGGTTGGAATGTGAGTCTTTACAACCATTATCTTGTAAATTGAGTTTGTGTCTATATTTGCCCTGTTTGTGAACACAACTCTTCACTCACCTGAAGAAGGAGTGACACTTCGAAAGCTTGTGCTACCAAATAAACTTGTTGGGCTTTAACCTGGTGTTGTGAGACTTCTTACTTTCTTTACATGATCAGGCAGCACTCAAATTCTCTTCCACAATCTTGATCTCTATCGAGCTATCTGTTTATACTGGATAGATAGATGGAGTGAACTCCTGTTTAATATCTGGTGGATCGCGAAAGTGAGCGCAATTTGAAAACACAATCCATTTTAAAAGGTGCAGAATTCAAAGATGCTGAAGAGAGGACACCTTGTTACTCTTAGATAGTTTAGCCCTCTGCAGAAAATGGCCCAGCAAGTTGCTACAAGTAGGCGCTGACCGGATTTTGCAAAACCGGTGAGGTTTCAGGATTGAGAAAGAATAAATACAACACTAGCCTGAACAAGGTACAAATCAGAAAAAGAGAGAAAATCATGGGCAGGAAAAAGAGACAGAAAGGCAAAGTAAGAATATTTAATTTAAGCTTCAGAACTTTATATCGCACAATAAGTGTGTTTGTAGTTATTACTTACGAACATAGGAATTCGGAGCAGGAGTGTGCCATTCGGCCCTGTGGCTGCTCCACCATTTGATAAGATCATGTCTAGTCTGATTCTGACCTCTACTTTCCTGTCTACCCCCTACATCATTGACTCCCTTATCAGTCAAGAATATGTCCAGTTCAGCCTTGAATAAATTGATTGACCCAGTCTCTACTGCTTTCTGGGGAAGAAAATTTCAACACTTTCTGAGAGAAAATAATTCTCATCTCAAGCAATATCCCTTATTTTTAAACAGTATCCCACAGTTCCAGCCTCTTCCACAAGAAACATCCACCCTGCCAAGTCCCATAAGGATTTTATTAGTTTCAATGAGATCACCTCTCAATCTCATAAACTCCAATGGATCCAGATCCAACCTGTCTAATCTTTCCTCATAAGCCCTTCATCCTAGAAATCAGCCAAGTGAATCTTCTCGGCACTGCTTCTAATGCAATGATATCCTTTCATAAACAAGTGACAAAACTTTACACAATACTCCAGATGTGGTCTTAGATATGAATGTACATGTATACTTTCATCCATAATTACATATATGCATACATAATTACACACATCCCACACACTTACATATACAGTTGTATAAAAAAGCAAAACACAACGATGCTGGAAATCTCAAATTAAAAAAACAGAAAATGCTGGAAATATTTGGCAAATCTGGCAGCATCAATGGTGCGAGAAACGAAGTTCATGGTCAAAATTTTGTATCCCCAAGGGGCAGTTGGCAGGCAGGCAAACCAGCGAGACCTTCATGCAGGCTTCTTTACTTTGTGGTCTGCCTGCAGTCCCAGTCAAGGCTATTCCCAATTGGACTGCTGAACCAGAGAGCTGCCAATCATTTGATTGACGAGCAACTCTCAGACGCAGGACATCATCCCCAATAGGGGTGGTCGGGTGGTGCAATATTCAGCCCAAAGGCTTTGTGATCTTTCATTAGAATATACATGCATGCGTACATATATGCAGACTTATATTCACACAGTAAGTCCCCATTTAATGTTGCCCCATTGTATTGTATTTCACTTTAACGTCAGTCAGTTAATAGGGCTTGTATTATTTCCCAGTGGCAAAAATTTCATTTTCTGCTCCCTAACCCAACCTCTTGCTGCCGACTCTCTCTTTGACTTTGATTCCCCCTCTTATCAATCCTTGCTCTCGCCAACTGTCCCACTCCCTGGGCGCGATCTTACAAAAAAACTTCTAAGTGCCAAATGGATAGGAAAACAGGAGTTATTTTTGGCGAGCCACGAATCACAATGAGACTTAGTGCAATGAAAGAGCCTCAATATGATTCTCGCCACCATGGACTCTCTGGGCACATGACCCGCTCAAAGTGGCCGCAGTTGAACAGCGTTGACAAGGGAGAGCTGCATATAAGTGCTAACAATGGACATGCAGGCATTCACGCCAGGAAGATGGCACCTTATAGAGTAGCCCTGTGATTTACCAAAGGAGAGCTGGGCCGTCTGCTGGCCACAGTAGAGGAGAAGGTCTCTTCCCCCAGGATGGGCAATGACCCAGGGGTTGGGTCAGCAACGAGGCCTGGGAGGCGATGGTGGTGAGAATCAGTGCCTGTGCACTGGCATGGAATACCGGCCACCAGTGCCAGAAGGAAATGAATGACCTCCTTCAGGCAGCAAGAGTAAGTGTTCATTCCATCCTGGCATCAGTCCTGTTTGTCGTGCCTGTAATGTCCATCCACGCTCTGACAACCCGTGGTCTTCCAGCACCCGGCCCCAGCGCCTGCCTCCAACCCCTCTGCCACTGCATGTCACAACCCCTGCCTGCCGAGGCACAGCCTCGACAGACCCCACCCAACCGACACCACCCCTAACACCCTGTACCCTTCCAGCCATCAGGCTTTCAATCCCCCCTTCTGTCCCTACAGCAGAAGATGGCCCATGATCTCCAGGAGCAGGAGAAGACAGGAGGTGTGGTCCTCGAGCTGCGTATCCTCACTCCCTCTTGCTCCCTTTGAGGAAAGAGCAGTTAATCCGGCTGGAGAGGAGGACAGGACTGTGATTGACAGCCAGGTCAGCCTGTGACCAGGAAGTGAGCATCCTCCAGTCCTTCATTCATATGACAGCTCTCAAGTAAGTGGCATGCTGCCCAGATACTTGTCCATCTCTTGCAATGAACAATGTGTCTTTTATTGCAGGAGATGACCCCGATGCACTCAGACTGTCTGGTGTCACTGCCCACCCTGCAGTTCCTACTGAAATGCCCCATTACAGTATGGAGGACACCTTGGAGAAAGTCCCGAGTAATCTTCCAAGGCCAGCACAATCCATTTGACAAAGGCTTCCACCACACAATCCACCACCGCAGATGCAATCACCTCAGTCGAGCAAGCTAGTGGTGAGGCTTCTGGGTCACAATCTGGTGCGCACAACACAGCCTTTGATGAGATGGGAATATCTAAGGGCTCAAGCAGGCACAGGTCTTCCAGAGCCAAGGAATCAGCTGGTCCCTGGCCAAGTGTTGGGCTCCTGCGATTAGTTCGCTTTAAGCTGCTGGAGATACAGCAGCAGAACCGAGGAATGTAAGAGGGGGGTGTCAGCAACACTGCAGCAACTGTGGGAGGAGTCCCACTGCCTTCAGATGCAGGAGATGTTGCCAGCATTGCGTGGCACCCAGGCCAACACTGCAAGGGTGACTCCCGCTGTGGAAAGACTGGGTCAGGAAATGGTCGCCAAGGGTGGTAGGGTCCAAGACATGTCCGAGTCACAGTGGGCCATGGCTTGGGGGTTCGGGAGCATAGTCCAGTCACAATGGGCCATCGCTGAGCAGCTGCAGAGATTGGCTGAGTCTCAGAGGGCACTTGCAGCGGGCTTCGAAAGCTTGGCTCAGACTCAGAGGGCCATCGCCAAGGCCTCGCACACCGTGGGGTGAACACAGTTGGTCCTCCAATACTGGCAGGGCCAGATGATGTAGGGGCTTCTGGAGCTCACTCTAGATGTCCTATCATCCCATGGAGTGGCCCAGGGGCCTATGGACACCCAAATAGAGGTGGAATGGCTGAAATCTGTGCCGAGGCTTTCCACCTGGAGTCTCCGGCCATCAGTAGGCTTTCTGATTTCCCCCCTTCCTGACATCAGTGCATCTCATGGGCAGCGGGATAAACAGGATTGCATTGATACGTCTGTGACACCAGAAAGTAGGCCCGGGCCCTTCAGGTCTCAGCCCTCCAGGGGACACCTGCTAAGGGCATCAAAGGGGCACGGACCGCCACCACCTCCGTTATGTACCCTGGGGATGCCTAGATGTAGCGGTAGGCCACAAAAGATTAAGAGGTTGTCGGATCACCAAGACAGCATGAGTGAAGGACTGCAAGTTAGTTAAGGAGAGGGTTATATGCACTGTTAAATGTCATGAATAAATGATATTGCACCCCATAGCTGTGACTAATCTGCCTGTGTTTCGCCTCCCACAGGGATGACCAGACACCGACCGTACCCAGAGGGGCTCAGAGCATCGTTCTGCGTGGGAAAGGCCCTTTGGCTCCTGAGTATGCAATTCCCATTTCCCAGCACCTGTGCCAGACCACTCATGATAAGCAGTCCCAGTGGTGGGTGCCCTGTAGGCTCACAGTGTCACATAGCCTAGTGCAGCATTCCCAGCACCCACCAAACCCTAGGACTGCCCTCCCTCCCCCCCACCCCAAACAACCAACCACCTTCACCCCTGGGGCATTGGACTGCATGGTGGTGCCCCCAACCCTCACTCAGACATGGATCCGGTGCCAGTTTGAGGTGAGAGAACAGGTAGGAGTTAGACTTGTGTGACACCAGAGCAATATCACAGTGTGCTGCGTAGCAAGTCATCATTACTGTCCTGCCTGAACCAGTAACTCGCTAACACAGCCAACCCAGGTCCATCATGCTGGTGTGAGGTCAATGGAACCCATGGCAGGGGTTTGGATAAGTTTGAGGATGGGGGGTTTGCTGGCTCCCAGGGGAGGGATGGGGTGATGGTCTACACACCCACTTACTGGAGAACCTTGTGACGATGAGGCTTCTCTCACCCCCCCAGCCCAGCCGGACCCTTGCCGTCACCTGTCTTCTCTCCTCCAGCTCCTCCATGGCCTCTTCCTTCACATCCCTTTGGGCCCCCTCCGCTTCAGGGGCATCCACCTGTTTGCCAACCTCCTCCTCCTCCAGGAAGTCTCTCTGCTGCTCTGCCAGATTGTTCAGCACCAGACCACGATGATGCAGGGCAGTCTCAGGGGCTGTACTGCAGGGCCAGAGTGGCCCAGGTAGCAGAACCACATCTTCAGCAGCCCAATGCACTGCTCAATGATGGACAAGATGGCAGCATGGGTCTCCACTTTGCATTGGCATCATCAGCCCTTAGTGGCTAATCTTTGTCCCCCACAAGCCACCTTGGCAGCCTGCGTTGGTCTTCGAAGACCCCGGGTATGTCACAGCTCTGAAAAATGAGGCTATCATGCACGCTCCCCAGGGTGGCATGACCACTGGTGATCATTTACTATCTTTGAGTCCAATGATCCCAAAGCAATCAAGAAATATACATTTTGATCAGGCAAAAGAGCCCCCAGTTGTTATGAGCCAGGTTAGAAACTCCAAGGTGTTTTATGAAGTCAGCCGAGACCATACGTTTTGTACTTTGAATTTGGCACGGGTAAGCATAAAGAGGGCGATTCTCCCAACAGTGCAGTGGCCCGGAGACTCAAGCCAAGGCCATGTAGTGGGCTTCCCGCTGAGCACCACAGCCTCTGCGAGTCTCCGGCTGCTGGATTTTCGGTGCCGTCAGCTCCGTGCTAGAAATCGGCGCGGAGCTGCATAAATTATTATAATGATGACTTAAATTTCATTCGCAGGCCCAGGGCTGAAGTCTCTGGACCCACTAGCATCTCTCCTTCCCCCCCCACCCCACCCCCCGGCCAGGAGTGTTTCACTCCAGCGGGGTTTACAATAGCTCTCTACTTGCGGGGGGCTGGCATCCCACTGGAATGAAGGGGCCTCGGTCTGGGGTAATGGGGGTGTCCCTGGGCATTGCCAGCATGGCAGTGCCAATGTGGCACTGGCACTGCCTAAGGGGAAAGTGGCAATGTCCATGGGACATCAGGTAGTGCCAAGGGGGCACTATAGGGGGCAGGACATCTGGGGGTGAGATGGGTGGGTGTCCTGCCACCACTCTGCATTGGCGATGACAGAGGGTGGGAGGCCAGCTTTTGGGGCTTGCTATGGCAGTGGTGGTGGGGGGGTGGTTGGCCAGCCCGGGTTGGTGGGGGGATCAAGATGGCCAGGCAGGGTGGAGATTCATTTTTTAAATCCCACTGGTGGGGATCGGGGTACAGGGTCAGGGCTGCCAATGGGGTGGGAGAGGCTGCTGGTGGGAGAGGGATACGGGGTGGGGACTGCCAGTGCGGATGGGGCGGTGTGGTAGGAGAGGGTACGGGGGGGAGGGGCTGCTGATGAGGGAAGGGGTACGGGGTGGGGGCTGCCGGTGCGGCAGGGGCGGAGGTGTAGGAGAGGGTACGGGGGGGGGGGGGGGGGGGGGGCAGCCGGGGAGATCAAGATGATCAAGATGGCCAGGCAGGATGGAGATTCATTTTAAAAATCCCACTGAAAAATCCAGCGGGATTTACTCCAGTTTTTATGTGAATTCAATGCTTAGAATCTTTTGAAGGGCGTCCCACCCAAGATGTTTCACTCCAGGTGAGATTCAAGTGACAGTTGCACATTTAAGAACACAGTTAACATGCAAGACAATTAGCAATAACGTTTACCAATTACAAACAAGCAAAAAAAAACCAATGATATTCTATAAACCTTAACAGCTAAATATACTGTTCCAACCAAAAAACCCAACAAACACACTAGGCTTAGCACAGAAAGTAAGTATGCTCATGTGATGCTGAATTTTGCAGCTTTGCATCACCTGCTGTGAATTAGTCCTTTGGATGGAGAATTGAAACCTCTGACTTCCCAGTCCTGGAGCTTTCAGCACACCTCGAGCTAGAGAGAGAGCCACTGCTTACCTCTAACTGCTAGCGAGCAAACCACCGACAGCAGAATTTTCACTCGAGAGAGAGATAGGCAAGAAAGACTGCTTCCAGTCTGCAGTCCAAACACCTGCTAACAAACTGAAACTAACCCTTAAATTTTCCTTGTGAAAAAAAATGTCCCAAGATACCATGCGACCTGTCAATCATTTTTCCCCAACAATTCAAAGAGGATCATAAAACTCCAGCACACTGCATTCGTCCAAATTAAAAATAAACAAAAGGCCCATTATATGGCTGCAGCAACAGAAAAGATAACGGTACAGACAGCATGACATCAAAAATCAAAAATACCAGGCCTGCTTGAAAAAACTGCAGGGAACCATGATTAAAATACATTTCTTAAAGGCACAGTAATGTCACACCCTGACCGCAGGACCCCCAGACCAGCGCGAGCCTCTCAAACTCCTGCACCCATGCAAGCCACCCACCCCACCCTGCACCTTGGCTGAGACCCTCCCCACCACCCACCACCCCCCCGCTCCCCCCCCCCCCCCGCCGCACTGCGGAGGTTGGTGCTCATTGGTACTCACCTCCTCGTTCGCCTTCGTCATTACTGCTCCTGAAACACATTTATATAGAGCAGTTGTAACTCTCGTTGGCCTGACTTCTCACCAACGAGTTGGTAAATGTACATGAGGGGGAACGATTTTGCCGCACTCACTAATGAAATTGAAATCCATTCAAATGTATGATAATGTGTGTCTCACCCATTTTGGGCATGAAACTGTTCACACCTGGAAAAAGTGGCTGATAGGATCAGAACCAGTGTGAAACGGGCTGTGTTTCCCAATTTTCTACTTCGCACACAATCTTACCACCTCGCCACACCAATCGATGCCAGGACGAGGCCATAAGATCACAGCTCCAGATTCTCCCGCCTGACATTCTTTTCTCCTTCAGTAAGGATAGGCAACAACATTTCCTCTACGATCATCCTCAACACCGGTGCCCCACAAGGCTGTGTTCTCAGCCCCCTGCTATACTCCTTATACACATATGACTGTGCGGCCAAATTCCCCTCCAATTTGATTTTCAAGTTTGCTGACGACACCACCGTAGTGGGTCGGATCTCAAACAATGACACGGCAGAGTACAAGGAGTGAGATAGAGAATCTGGTGAACTGGTGCGGCAACAATGTCTCCTTCAATGTCAACAAAATAAAGGAGATTGTCATCGACTTCAGGAAGCGTAAAGGAGAACATGCCCCTGTCTACATCAATGGGGATGAAGTAGAAAAGGTCGAGAGCTTCAGGTTTTTAGGTGTCCAGATCACCAACAACCTGTCCTCGCCCCCCCCCCCATGCTGACACTATAGTTAAGAAAGCCCACCAACACCTCTACTTTCTAAGAAGACGAAGGAAATGTGGCATGTCAGCTACGACTCTCACCAACTTTTACAGATGCACCATAGAAAGCATTCTTTCTGGTTGTATCACAGCTTGGTATGGCTCCTGCTCTGCCCAAGACCGCAAGGAACTACAAAAGGTTGTGAATGTAGCCCAATCCATCATGTAAACCCGCCTCCCATCCATTGACTCTGTCTACACTTCCCGCTGCCTCAGCAAAGCAGCCAGCATAATTAAGGACCCCACGTACCCCGCATAATCTCTCTTCCACCTTCTTCCTTTGGGAAAAAGATACAAAAGTCTGAGGTCACGTACCAACCGACTCAAGAACAGCTTCTTTCTTGCTGCTGTCAGGCTTTTGAATGGGCTTACCTTGCATTAAGTTAATCGTTCTCTACACCCTAGCTATGACTGTAACACTACATTCTGCACACTCTCGTTTCCTTCTCTACGAACGGTGTGTTTCGTCTGTATAGCGCGCAAGAAACAATACTTTTCACTGTATGTTAATGTGACAATAATAAATCAAATCAAAATCATTGTGAGCTGGGCGTCTGGAGATCATGATGTGGAGATGCCGGCGTTGGACTGGGGTAAACACAGTAAGAAGTTTAACAACGCCAGGTTAAAGTCCAACAGGTTTATTTGGTAGCAAAAGCCACACAAGCTTTCGGAGCCTTAAGCCGGCTCCGAAAGCTTGTGTGGCATTTGCTACCAAATAAACCTGTTGGACTTTAACCTGGTGTTGTTAAACTTCTTACTGTGTCT
>NC_135809.1:77967476-78092476 GCF_964213995.1 Mustelus asterias
TTGGCCATCAAGTTTTCTGCTCAGCGACTCTGCACCGTCGTGTGTCGTGAAGGCCGCCTTGGAGAACGCTTACCCGAATATCAGAGGCCGAATGCCCGTGACCGCTGAAGTGCTCCCCAACAGTAAGAGAACAGTCTTGCCTGGTGATTGTCAAGCGGTGTTCATTCATCCGTTGTCGCAGCGGCTGCATGGTTTCCCCAATGTACCATGCCTCGGGACATCCTTTCCTGCAGCGTATCAGGTAGACAACGTTGGCTGAGTTGCAAGAGTATGTATCGTGTAACTGGTGAATGGTGTTCTCACGTGAAATGATGACATCTGTGTCGATGATCCAGCACGTCTTGCACAGGTTGCTGTGGCAGGGTTGTGTGGTGTCGTGGTCACTGTTTCCCCTGAAGGCTGGGTATGTTTGCTGCGGAAAATGGTCTGTTTGAGGTTGTGCGGTTGTTTGAAGGGCAAGAAGTGGGGGTGTGGGGATGGCCTTGGCGAGTTGTTCGTCTTTGTCAATGACATGTTGAAGGCTCCGGAGGAGATGCCGTAGCTTCTCCGCTCCGGGGAAGTACTGGACGACGAAGGGTACTCTGTCCACCGTGTCCCATGTTTGTCTTCTGAGGAGGTCGGTGCGGTTTTTCACTGTGGCGCATCGGAACTGTCGATCGATGAGTCGAGCGCCATATCCTGTTCTTATGAGGGCATCTTTCAGCGTCTGGAGGTGTCTGTTGCGATCCTCCTCATTCGAGCAGATCCTGTGTATACGGAGGGCTTGACCATAGGGGCTGGCTTCTTTAACATGTTTAGGGTGGAAGCTGGAGAAGTGGAGCATCGTGAGGTTATCCGTGGGCTTGCGGTATCGTGAGGTGCTGAGGTGACCGTCCTTAATGGAGATGCGTGTGTCCAAGAATGCAACTGATTCCGGAGAGTAGTCCATGATGAGTCTGATGGTGGGATGGAACTTGTTGATGTCATCATATAGTTGTTTCAGTGATTGTTCACCATGAGTCCAAAGGAAGAAAATGTCATCATTTATGTCCACATCATTCCTCCCACAGTCCAAAGATGTGCAGGTTAGGTGGATTGGCCATGCTAAATTGTCCCTTAATGTCAGGGGGATTTGCAAGTTAAAAAAGTGAGGTTACGGGGATGGGTGGTTCTGTTATCAGTGCAGGCTCGGTGGGCTGAATAGCCTCCTTCCGCACCTTCGGGATTCTATGATATGTTAATGAATCAAGAGGAACTTAATTAAAATATACCTAAGGCAACAAAATAAGTAGTTTTAAGTGGGTTATTTTAGTTCAAAGGGGGACATATACAGGTTGTAAAATTTATAAGTAATGAAGCAAAGATAGGGTAAGTTTACATTTTAAAATATAAAATAAATAAAGGAATTGGATTAGATCTGGGAAAAGAGCACTTCTGAAACACTGGATGCAAACTATAGAAGATAGAGAGATCAAAGGAAAGGAATGCATTAAAAAAAACACTGAAGCATGTGTGAGGGAGGAACTGCTTCGATCTCCCAGAAGACAGGCTGCAGAAGATTGAAATGTCTCCAAAAGTGTTTCAGTGAAGAATTAAGCCAACAATTGGAAATAAAAGACAACAAGAGGGCACTTAGGTTCCTTAATCCAGTCTCAAGGCTTTAGTCCCCGAGATGGAAAGAAGGAGAAAGGTCATGTTTCCGCATGGCTGAGGTACTAAATGAATATGTTGCATCCATTTTTACAAGAAGAAGTTGCCAAATTCATAGTAAACTAAGGGGGGAGCTAAAACACTGAATGGACTAAAAATTGATGAACAGCAAGTATTACAGTGGTTGGCTGTACTTAAATTTGATAAGTTACCAGGAGCAGATAAGACGCATCCCAGGATACTGAGAGAAGTTAAGGGAGGAAACTGCAGAGGCATTGACCATAATCTTCCAAACCTCCTTAGATGGAGGGATTGTGTCAGATGACTGGAGAATTGCTGGTGTAAAAGAAAGGGTGTAAATCCCAGAAAATACAGGCCAGTCAGTTTAACCTGAGTGGTAGGAA
Source organism: Mustelus asterias (assembly GCF_964213995.1). Taxonomy (NCBI): domain Eukaryota; kingdom Metazoa; phylum Chordata; class Chondrichthyes; order Carcharhiniformes; family Triakidae; genus Mustelus; species Mustelus asterias. The sequence goes on from NC_135809.1 coordinate 77,969,510, forward strand.
AGCTTTTAGAATCATTAATCTGAGAGAGAATTAATAACCCAGCCACTGGTGCAGACAAGTCAGCATGTATCAATGGCTGTCCCAAATGCGGAGGGTCGGTGACAGGAAGGGTATCTGGCTATGAAACCACCTACCAGATCCAAATGATAGTTAATATGAATGAAAATGGCACCCATGTTAGAGAGTTTACTCTCTAAGTGACACACATGGTCTCTGCTAAAACCTGTGAGGAATGGGAAAGGGTTACCATCTAAAGAAGAAAGTTTGAAGGAGAGGTGAAAGGATAACAAAACTGAAAATAACAAGTCCAAATGTTGACAGCCTGTCACAAGTAGCAGTTAAATAACTGACCTGATGGTGAGAAAAGGAATTCAAATCATGGCCTTCCAGAAAACAAAGTGGAAGTAGTGAAACACGAGTGTTAGTAGGTGACTTAAATGGATATAGTCATAGAAACCCTACAGTGCAGAAGGAGGCCATTTGGCCCATCAAGTCTGCACCGACAACAATCCCACCCAGCCCCTATCCCCGTAATCCCACATATTTACCCTATTAATCCCTCTATCCTATGCATTCCAGGACACTAAGGGGTAATTTAGCATGGCCAATCAACCTAACTGCACATCTTTGGACTGTGGGAGGAAACTGGAGCACCTGGAGGAAACCCATGTAGACACAGGGAGATTGTGCAAATTCCACACAGACAGTGACCCAAGCTGGGAATCGAACCTAGATCCCCGGAGCTGTGAGGCAGCAGTGCTAACCACTGTGCCACCATGCAAGGAATCAAGGATATGTGGGGAAAGAATGTGATATGAAGTTATCCAGGGTGGACAAATGTTTAGAGAAGTAAATGAAGAAGGTGCCAAGGTCCTGGAGTTTTCCATATCATATCAACTAGTGATACTAAATGCTTGGTCCCAAATACATAGAAACCACCATATAACCTATTACACTGGTGGTAGAGAAACAGAGCTGGACTGCATCATGATTAGGAAAGAACAAGCAAAAGAAGCAGAAAATTGCAAAGTCTTCCTCAAAGAGGTGCTGACCACATAACTGCTGATAGCAGAGCTGATTGCAAAGAAAACGAAATGGCAGTAGACAGGTATACAGAGCATCAAGTGGTGGAAGCTCAAAGATCCTCAACTGGGGGAATTCAGATAGATGAAGAGACAGCTCAGAGAAAGGTGCTGTGGGAGACTGGTGGAACTTGATGACAGACTTGATTAGAAAATTGCTGAAAAAGTGCAAAAGAGCATCAGTGAAGTGAAAGGCTGGAAAAGAAACTTGGCGGTGGCATGAAAACACTGTTCAGTAAAAGAAAAGAAGGAAGTAGAAACATTTGGGGCTCAAAGAAGATAAAGAACAATATAAAATAGCAAAAAGGAATGCAAAGGAAATGATTGCTAGAGAAAGATCCCTGGCCACAGAAGAAATATATAAAAGTCTGGATATAAAAGAGAGAGGTGACTTTAGAAAGGCACCTGCTAGAAATATGTTAGCAAAAAATGTTGGAAATATACATGTAATCAAGGAAGCAGGTGGAGTAACTTTGTTGAAACAGGATGAAATAATGAGAGGCAGGACTAATACCTTAACTGGCTTATGAATGAAGAAAAGACAAGAACAAAAACAGACACAGAAACTGCAAAATTAAAGAATGGCAACTTGCATCAATCTGGAAGAAGTCTGAACAACACTGAATAGAATCAAAAACAGCAAAGCAGTAGGATCAGATGAGATACCAGCAATCTGCCTAGATGAATATGGGGTCCAGATTTCAAACTCAATCATGTTATGATAAGAGAAAAAATCCCAAGGGCATAGAAACAAAACGTTTTAGTACTAATATTCAAAGGAAAGGGAGACATTCAAGATTACAAAATCTACTGAGGAATTAAACTCTTAACACATACCTTCAAGATATGGAAGAGAATCCTGGACCAGACCAGACACTGAGAAAAATAATGGAAATCCATGAAATTTAGTTTGGATTCATGTCAGGAAGTTGCACTGCAGCTGCCATTTTTGTTTTGAGACAAAATATGGACAAATATTGGGAAGGCCAATGCAACATCAGTTGGAGTATTGTGCACAGTTCTGGGTGCCACACTGTAGGAAGGATGTGAGCGCTTTGGAGAGAGGGCAGAAGAGGTTTACAAGAATGATCCCAGGGATGAGAAATTTTAGTTATGAGGATAGATTGGAGAGGTTGGGACTGTTCCCCTTGGAGAGCAGAAGGCTAAGAGGAGATTTAATATGTTCAAAATCATGAGGGGGCTAGACAGAATAGATATGAAGAAACTGTACCCATTCATAAAAGGATCAAGAAAAAGAGGGTACAGATTTGAAGAGAATTGCATAAAAGCACATGTGATGTGAGAAAAAACTTTTTCACACAGCGAGTGGTTTGGGTCCAGAATGTACTGCCTTGAAGTGTGGTGGAGAGAGGTTCAATCAAGGCATTCAAGTGGGCATTAGATGATTACTTGAAAGAAACAATCTGCAGAGATACGGGGAAAAGGCAAGGGAATTGCACTGAGTCATGATGGTCATTTTGAGAGCCAGTACAAACATGATGGGTCAAATGGCCTCCTGCAGTGCCGCAACAATTCTGTGATCTTGTGAACATGAAGATTGAAGGACTGAAGGTACAACACCTCATCTTCTAGCATTACAGCCTTCTGGATTCAAGATTGAATTCAACAACTTCAGACTATGAGCTCTGTCCTCCATTTCGAAAGTTCATCCCCAAGTGCCATTCTGCATCTTGTTTTCATGTTTTTGCTTTCAGAGCTGACCTTTATTCTGCTATTAATACATACTCTGAACCAATGCTTTGACCCTTTAATACTATCATTACCACTCCCTTTGCCCTGTAATCCATGACACCTTTGTAATTTTATCTCCTCTGCTCTCTAACCTATCCTTGACCAACCCCTCTGTTTCACCTGCCCCCTTCCTTATTTTTGGACAGCAACTAACCCATCACATTCCTATCTCTCTTCAGTTCTAAAAAAGATCATATTGCACTTGAAACATTAACTCTGGTTCTCTCTACACAAACACTGCTAGACCTGCTGAGTATTTCCTGTACTTTCTGTTTATATTTATGAAGATTATATTCATTGATCTAGAGAAGGCTAATGATAGGGTGCCAAGGAAGAAAGTCTGGAGTTGTGCTTGAATCTGTGGAATCCCTGAGAAATATGTATGACTATTACAGGACATGTATAGAGTGCCAGACAAGAGTAAGAAGCTGTGTGGGGGACCATGAGCGCTTCAAAGCCGAAGTTTGATTACACAAAGCACCTTCCCCTTCCTAATTGTTATGAATGTTCAACATGAGCAAGTGAAACAGGAAGTGGCATGGTTAATGAGGTTTACAGATGACACTGAACTATGTGGTGGAGACATTGAGAATAGGAGAAAAGTGTGGCAGACAGGGATATAAACAGCAATGGACCAAAGATGTAATTTACAGACTATCAGTTTGTGCGTAGGGAAGGGGATCAGAATGAAGGTATCAATTTTATGGGTTGCAACTTGGATGTTATGGGTTGCAAGTAGGTAGTTTCAAGTTTCTGGGGTAAGGGCTGGCGTGAGATGGAAGTATGGAAATGGAAATTAAGCAACTGATTAGCTCTTATTGGAGTGATTGAAACGAGTGTACTGTGATGGAAATGTATCGCTGAAACTGAAAGGAAGAATCTACAAGACAGTTAGAAGACCGGTCTTGTTAAATAGTGCTTAAACTTGGGCATCATCAAAAACAGAGGAAAAAATACCTGGATACGAATGAAATGCAGACACTGATATGCATGCATGCAATGATGAGAAAGGACAAGATCAGGAACCAGGGCATGCGTGTACTGGTGGTCAGTGAAGATTGTGGGAGCAACAAAGAAAGTAGCCAGAGAAGATTAAAATGGTGTGGTCATCTGTTGCAGAAAGGGAGGAAATATAGTGAGGTGAGTGATGGAGATGGGACCGACAGGAAGAAGAAAAAGAGGAAGGCACCAGCCTAAGACCAGATTGGAAGATGCAGTGGCAAGAGATGTAAATACAGCAGAATTGGGAGAGGAATGGGTGACTGACAGGCCAAGATGGAGAAGCTGATTAACCAGCATTGTGATGACCCCAAATAAAATAGAGAAGCCAAAAGAAAAAGAATTATGGACAAAAGCAATAGTCACTTGGATAAATGTGAATTAATGAGGAAAGTCATAGAATCATACAATCATAGCATCTCTGCAGTGCAGAAGGAGACCATTCGGCTCATCGAGCCTACATTGACAACAATCCCATCCAGGCTCTATCCCCATGTATTTACCCTGATGGTCCCCCTGACACTAAGGGCAAATTAGTATGGTCAATCCACCTAACCTGCACATCTTTGGATAGCAGAGATTTGTTAAAGGCAAATCATATTTAATGAACTTGATTGAATATTATGATGCGGTAACAGAGATAGTTGATGAGAGTAATGCAGTTGATTGGTGTTTATGGACTTCCAAAAGGCATTTGACGAGGGCCACATAATAAGCTTGCCAGCTTGCCAAGTTGAAGTGAGGGAATATATTCAGGCTGGTGGAATGGGTGGACACGTTGCAGATTAAATTTAATGCTGACAAGTGTGAAGTGGTGCATTTTGGTAGGAAAAATCAGGAGTAGCAATAAAAACTAAAGGATACAATTGTAAAGGTATGCAACTACAGAGAGACCTGAGGATATATGTGCATAAATTATTGAAGGTATCAGGACAGGTTGAGAAAGTGGTTAGCAAGGCATATGAGATCCTGGGCTTTATAAATAGGAGCATAGAGTATAAAAGCAAAGAAGTTATGATGAAAACTTGATAAGACACCTAGAGTATTATGTCTAATTCTAGACACCACACCTTAGGAACGATGCCTTAGGGAAGGTGCAAAAAAGATTTAGGAAAATAGTTTCAGGGATGAGGGACTTTGGTTACGTGAATAGAATGCAGAAACCTGCATTGTTGTCCTAAGAGAAGGTTGAGTGGAGATTTGGTGGAGGTGTTCAAAATCATGAGGGGTTTAGATTGGATGAATAGAGAGACACTGTTCCCATTGGTGAGAGGTTGTGAACCAGAGGACAAATGATTTGAGGTGATTGGCAAAAAAACAGAAGCAATGTTAGAAAAACTTTTTTAAATAGTGAGTGGTTCAGGTCTGGAATGCACTGAGAATGTGGTGGCGGTAGATTTAATCATGGGCTTTCAAAGCACATTAAATAAGTTTCTGAAGAACAAAGAACAAAACAATTTACAGCACAGGAATAGGGCCTTCGGCCCCCCAAGCCTGTACCGACCATGCTGTCCCTCTGAATTAAAACCCTCTGCCCTTCTGGGGACCATATCCCTCTATTCCCATGTATTTGTCCAGATGCCTCTTATCGTATCTGCTTCCACTACTTCCCCCGGCAGTGAGTTCCAGGCACCCACCACCCTCAATGTAAAAACTTGCCTCGTACATCTCCTTTAAACCTTGCCACTCACACCTTAAACCTATGCCTCCTGGTAATTGACTCTTCCACATGGGAAAAAGCTTCTGACTATCCACTCTGTCCATATCCCTCATAATCTTGTAGACTTCTTCAGATCGCCCCTCAACCTCCGTCGTTCCAGTGAGAACAAACCAATTTTCTCCAACCTCTCCTCGTAGCTAATGCCCTCCATACGAGGCCACATCCTGGTAAATATTTTATGTACCCTCTCTAAAGCCTCCACATCCTTCTGATAGTGCAGCAACTAGAATTGAACACTATATTCCAAGTGCGACCTAACCAGGGTTCTATAAAGCTGCAACATGACTTGCCAATTTTTAAACTTAATGCCCCGGCTGATGAAGGCAAGCATGCCGTATGCCGTCTTGACTGCCTTGCATTGCCACTTTCAGTGACATGTGAACCTGTACACCCAGATCCCTATCAATACTCTTAAGTGTTCTGCCATTTACTGTTTATTTCCCATCTGTATTAGACCTTCCAAAATGCATTACCTCACATTTGTCCGGATTAAACTCCATCTGCCATCTCTCCGCCCAAGTCTCCAACCGATTTATATTCTGCTGTATCCTCCATCGGTCCACATCGCTATCCACAATTCCACCAACCTTTGTGTCGTTCGCAAATTTACTACTCAAACCAGTTAAATTTTCCTTTAAATCATTTATATATATTACAAACTACAAAGGTCCCAACACTGATCCCTGAGGAACACCGCTAGTCACAGCCTCCATTCAGAAATGCATGCTTCCACTGCTACCCTCTGTCTTCAATGACCGAGCCAGTTCTGTATCCATCTTGCCAGCTCACCTCTGATCCTGTACAACCTCACCTTCTGTACCATGTGGGACCTTGTCAAAGGCCTTACTTAAGTCCAAGTAGACAACATCCACTGCCCTACGCTCATCAATCACCCTCGTCACTTCCTCAAAAGACTCAATCAAGTTAATGAGACATGACCTCCCCTTCACAAAACCATGTTGCCTCTCACTAATATGTCCACTTATTTCCAAGTGGGAGTAAATCCTGTCTCAAAGAATCCTCTCCAATAATTTGTCTATCACTGACGTTAGGTTCACTGGCCTGTAGTTACCTGGATTATCCTTGCTGCCCTTCTTAAACAAGGGAACAACATTGGCTATTCTTCAATCTTCTGGGACCTCCCCTGTAGCCAGTGAGGATACAAAAATTTCTCTCAAGGTGCCAGCAATTTCCTCCCTTGCGATGAAGAGGAAACATCTGCAGGGTTATGGGTGAGATACAGGGGAGTAGGTCTAAATCACTTTCTCTTATTGGTGGGCCAAGTGGCGTCTTTTTGTGTTGCTATGGTGCATCAACCTGCTGTCCTCGCTCAGGACATCAGCATTCATGCTCCCACCACTGCTGCTCCACCTGTGCCCTGTTGTTGCCTCTCAGCCAGCCAATCTAGACTGCTGCCTTCCATACCAAGGTGGATCAATCTGAAGCTGGGCCAGAGCTCAAACATCTGGTATAAGACCACCCGCAGTCTCCACCAGTAAAGTCAGCAGCCTCCACCAGCCATGCTGCTGCTCTTTGGATAGAACTGCATAGGAGCATTAGAAGAGGCAAGACAGGCATATAGGAAAATATACAAGTTTTATGTGTAATATTGAAAGTATTGTTGGATATTGCTATGAAATTGTTTTTTGGGGGGCCTATTATTACAGGATTTTAATCAAGAGGTCACTGTGTTGGTCCACAGAGGAGAAATGGATAGAGGTGAAGTTGTAGAGCAATGGTGTTTTGGGCATGATGTTTGAGAAATGTAAGTGTGATTATCTGCTCATGAAAATCTTGTCTGGAATAACAGGCTTCCAGATGCCTCTCCCATCCTTCTCTTCTTTCTCCTCCCTCAGTCCCCACCAAAGCCTTGATGACAAGTGTTGTACCCCCTGAGAGCAGGGTGTGCATAACCCTGAAGACTGATACAAATTTGGAGACACAGTCTAGCGACTATTCCAGGGCTCCAATGTCCACCACAACCCCATGCCCTCCACCCCCCACTACCCCCATCCCCCACAACTCCCCCTCCATGCCCTCCCTGATTAGCCTGGCATAGTCTATCATGTTCAGCTGAAAATGTTTAAAAGAAGGATTGGTGAAACCCAAAATGACAAGCCTGGCACCAAGTCAGTATGCCTCTAATGTTCTCACACCATGTTCCTGTTAGTACCCTTACCAATGTAGCATGCCACTTGAGCTGCAGCAGGAGTAGCCAGTAGCAGATCAACTGCCATTTTGGGAGCTCTTGAGTTATCATACAGCTGACAGCAGTGACACTACAGAGCTGAATTTGCAGCCTATTTTTTTTTCAGAAAAGGAGATGACACAAGGCACATTTGTTGCTTGGGCATGGTTTTTACATTATGGTCATGTAACTCATGCATGATTAGCTTTGTCTCTTTCTCGCTCTCTGTGCAGTTGGGCTGCAGACTCGGGGAACTCAATACTAACTCTTGTAATTCTTTAAAAATAACTTTGGTCTTGCCAACAACACCTGACTATGCCTAATCTTTAAAGTTGCATTGACGCAGGGTCAGTAGATGGGTTATTTGGATTCACTGACACGTGGGATTGGGCAGGCTTTGAGTCAGAGTTAAACGTGGTTAAATGTTGGCAATCTTGAAGAATGGTGGAGGTCCAATATATTTAAACATTTGTTTTAAATATTTTGACTATATCAATGTGCAATGGGTAAAATAACACATTTTAAGGAAAGGCTTTAGACTTCTTAAATAAATGGAACATGATGTTGTGAAATATATTTCAAGGAAGCAAATTACATGAAACGATGCCTAATCCTAGCAGTGTGTTTGCCCCCTCCTGGTGCTGAAAGAAAACACAGGAACATTTATTCTCTTTGAAGTGCATTTTCACAGCAAGGTATAAAACCAATGAGTGACTCCTGACTTCTTTATTCAGAATAATTGCCTTTAAAATATGTCCTTTACAGTATCAATGACTGCGAAGTCACTAGGGTTGATAGAAATTAGGCCAGTTTCAAGGGTTGCCCATCTCATCTTTGATCTTGGTCAATAAACTAAGTCAGGAGAAGCGAGATGGGCAAGTTAAGCCACATCAAAAAAAACACGTCAAGTAGATTGATGTCTGTGGCAACACTGCGGAATCTTTGCCAGTAAAATAAATATGGAGCTATATGTAGGTATGTGTGTTTTTTCAGAGTTTAACATGGATTTGATAAGGGGAGGATTCCCTACAATGTCACATTCTGCCTTTGATTACAACCTTCTACAGTTAAACTCGCCGAGCTCAATTATTTAGTTTGATTGTAGAAAACAGAGGGTGATAAGGACTGAGGAAGGAGTTGGATTTAACAGTCAGCCTGATTTTGAGGTGGTGGATTAAGTTGCTGGAGATTGGACGGAGCGCTCAGTCCTGTTTTGAGTGTCTCTGCCCCATTAACATTTCTAATATTGTGTTATATATTTAAATCATTACATGATTGCTTTAAGAGCCGGTCGCATGATTTGATGGTAATGTTATTGGGGTTTTGCAGACTCCTACTTTAGTCTTATTTTCTACTCTGCACAGGAAACAACTCCTACAATGAGTTCTAACGAAGGGTCATCGGGACTCGAAACATTAGCTCCATTTTCTCTCCACAGATGCTGTCAGACCTATTCCGACACTTTCTGTTTTTATTTCAGATTTCAACATCCACAATAATTTGCCTTTATCTACAATAAACCTGTTGTTGTTATTTTGAATCTGTGTGTGCAAACCATGGGGGCAATTTTTCCAGCCCGCCGCCCTGCTCCAGCAGTGCAGCGGGCCGAAAGACTTAAATGGAGGCTATGTAGTGGGGTTGCATGGCCAGTGATGCAGGGTCGTGGGGCTGGCCAGTGATCAGGAAGCTGGCAGTGCGGGGCTACTGCGCATGCACCAATCTTGGCGCTGGCAGATTGACACATGTGCAGTGACCCACTCGGCGCTATGCTGCCAGCCTCTCCAGCAGGAATAAGCCCTGTCCCCTGATTTTAAACGTGATTCACTCTAGGGCATTGTATGATGCATAGAGTGTGGGAGATTCATATTGAAAATCCCGCTGAAAAGCCAGGGGGATTTACTCCAGTTTTTTCGTGAATTCGGCACTTTGAATTTTTTTGGGAGAATCCCTCCCCATATCTTTTTCTTTTTGCTTTAAACCCACAATGCCGAACATAGATAGGATATTTCAAGTAGCAGACCATGAAGGGGAATATGGGGAGCAATTTACTGCCCTCCTCCATGACAAGTATGATAGTTAGGGCATTTAATCAGGTGAGAAGTTGACAACTGGGCACCATGACACCATCCATAGAAACCATAGAAACCCTACAGTGCAGAAAGAGGCCATTCGGCCCATCGAGTCTGCACCGACAATAATCCCACCCAGGCCCTATCCCCGTATCCCTACATATTTTACCCGCTAATCCCTCTAACCTATGCATCCCGGGACACTAAGGGACAATTTAGCTTTGGCCAATCAACCTAACCTGCACATCTTTGGACTGTGGGAGGAAACCGGAGCACCCGGAGGAAACCCTGTTGCCACCTCAATTAGATCTGTGGCGGGAAGGCTTCTGAATGGACTTACCACCCTATTGTCAATTCCGCACCACTGCAATTAGTGTCCACTTAAGGGCTTGTCAGGAAAACGAGGAATTATAATTTTTTTTTGATAGTATCACTGTCATGTTTCTCATGAACTGGAAAAGAGGCTGGTGGTGTGTGATTGTTGCAATTGGATTAAGAGACAGAGTGGCTTCAAGGGCCTAAACAGCAGAAATAAGTGGTTTTCATATGTAAATGAACCAAAAGGAACTTCAGTTGGAATTTACCTAAAGCAATAAAATACACAGAGCGGATTTTATGGCCTTGCTCATCCCGAAACTGTAAAATCACGCCGAAGCTCAACGGACCTTTCCATGGCTCGCCCCCTCACCACCCCCCCCCCCCCCCCCAACCCCCCACGCCAATTCCCGTGCCAGGCAGAATGGTAAAATTTCAGCCATAGTTTTGAAGTGGGTTGTTTTATTCAAAGGGGGACATATACTGGTTGTAAAAATTGTAAGTAAGTGAGGCAAAGATAGGGTAAGTTTACTTTTTAAAATATAAAATTTACAGTAAATAAAGGAATTGGATCAGGGCTGCAATTCTTCCATCCCGCTGAACTTATTTTTTAGTGCAGTGTGCCGGGAGATTCTTGTGTCGGCAATTCACAGGGTTCATGCCCTGCTAGTTTCTCGCAGCGCCGAATTTCCGGCAGCATCCGATCCATACTGGACATCCAGCACTGGGAGACGCTAGGCTAGCGGGGACGGGGGGCATCAGATCCACACCGGAAATTGGCGAGGACGCGCAAAGACCATTTAAATAGCAATTTGCATATAATTTAAATATGATTAGCAGGCCTAGGACTGAAGTCTCTGGCCCCGCGAGCATCTCCGCCACCCCCCCCTGCCAAAACACCCCCTCCCCCTCCTGCCAGAGTGGTTCACTCTAGTGGGGTTTAGAGTAGCTCCCAACTAACGGGGGACTAGTGGCCTGACCCCACTGGAGTGTAGGGAGGGCAATCGGGGCCCCCCAGAGGGCCAGGCAGCAGTGGGGGGGTGGACCCTGGGAATTGGCAGTGTGTCACTGCCTACTGGGCAGTGCCAAGGGGGTGGGGCATATGGGGACAAGGCCTAGGGTGGGCAGGGTCTGATGGGGCAGGGCCTAGGGGGTGATTGGCAGGAGTCAGGGGTCTCGCTGCCACTCTGCATAGGGATTGGTGGGGGAAGGAGGGAGGGCAGCGATCTGGGGGGTGAAGGGTCAGCTGAGGGGGCGGTCAGACTCCTTGGGGGGTTGGCACTGTGCGGGGGAGGGTGGTCAGGAATGTAGGATGGAGATTGGGGCAGGCTGGGAGGGGAGGGGGATTCGAGGCTAGCCTGGGAATGGTCAGGGGGCCAGCGATCGGGCTGTGGGAGGAGCGGAGATCTGGCATTGCAGGAGTCGCAGGGCTGGCCAGTGATTGAGTTGGCCAGCAATCAAGACGCTGTCAGGGCAGTGTCACTATGCATACACCGATCTTGGCACTGACAGAGTGGCGCATGCGCAGTGGCCTGGTCAGCGTGCTGATTTCAGCCTTTCCAGCGGGGATAGGCCCCACCCCTTAGTTTTTAATGCTATTCACGCTGGCGGCCTCTGCAGTGCACAGAGTGTGGGAGATTCTTCTCTGAACTCCCACTGAAAAAACCAGCGTGAATTACTCCAGTTTTCACGCGAATCCGAATTTCTTTGGGAGAATTCCACCCCAGGTCTGGTGAAAGAGCACTTCTGTAAGACAGGATGAAAACAATAGAAGATAGAGAGATCAAAGGGAAGGAACACATTTAAGAAAACACTGAAGCCTGTGTGACGGAGTAGCTGTTTCGATCTCCCAGAATACATCATGGTAACTGAACAGATCTCCCAGAAGACAGTGTGGATAAAGTCAGACCTGGAGAACCAGTTTGCTGTGAGCCTCAGAGGACACCTTAATAGCAAAAAGGGCACTGCACGGTAAAATTACTGGAATTCTATAGTTGCAAGAATTGATAAGGATTGTTGCCAGGCAGTGAAGGGAATGTCAGCTCTGAGTATAGTTTAAGTTAAGGGCCATGATTTTGGGGTTAATTTGCCATTTTAAAGTACTATTAACTGTGTTAAACCATTCTTGTGTTTAAGTGTCATGTCTCTTATTTTCTTTATTTCATTTTAATAAATGTTTAATATAAGATTATTGCAATTGGTCAAAGATGTAATTTCTTGATTTCAGAACACTTCTTCATAATATACAAATTGCCAAAACTGTTTTGGCAGCTATTTCAAGTTTCCCTTGTGATCTAAGAAGCTCAGCATTTACCATTTAACAGGCCTCATCCCAGCACCACCAGTATTAAACTAGCAATGGGTTGGGAGTTCACCATGTAGAGAACATGACAAGCAGACTGTGAGTGGGGGTTGGATCCCTTATTTAAAGCCACTCAGTGATGCTCACTGATAGTTCGTTTTGGGAAGTCATACCACTGAGGCACTTGGCAGGTCTGTCAAACATTCTGGGGAGTTTGAAGTTCCTGCTCACAGAGACCAGAATGCCAGTACCATTGGGAAGTGGTGGCTGTTTCTAGTATGACACCCACCTGAGGCCTAGAGTCATGGATGGACCCAGGCACATAAGTAAATGATGACGGGAGCAGGCTCACGGGATGGGAGTGTGAGGGGAGAGGGTGGTTTAGGTGAGGTCAGCAACAAAGGTAGAGGGGTGGTTCTCGGTGGGCCCCATCTTCCCAATGCAAAGTTCCTCGATCATGCACAGACAAAGTACATTTGAGGGACCACCCCCCAACCCCCGTGGAAGATGCAAACAGCCCTGAAAAGGTTTGCGTGTATTGCTCCCTGCATAGTGAGCCGCTTCCAATCACTGAGTTAATACCAACAGTGTTTGACCAGAGCAGGAGAGAGAGGAGCGACGGGTGGCTAGAGTGAAAGGGTAAGTGATTGATTTTATTTTACTTTATTTTACTTACTTTTTCGCGGGGTTTCTTAGCCTAGTAGTTTTAAGGGAAAGACGGAAGTAGGCCGACCGCGGGGTGACCTGGGAAGAAAAGTTGGTTTTTTTTTAAGCGCGTGGGAGGTTTAAAAGCAGGCCGCACTATCCAGCGGGCAGCGTCATTAGCGGGCAGCGGAGTGAGCAGGGAGCAGAGTGAGAGCTAAAGGGCTTTGGCTCAACGGGCAGAGGCGTAAACAGGCAGAGGCAGGGTAGGCACTGTTCTTCATTCATCCAGCAATTTAAAGGAAGGGGTAATTATGAGTGGGAGGCCAATTTTTTGCTGTCAGTGTCGGATGTGGGAGTTCATGGAGTCGCCTAGCCTCCCGGAAGTCCATATCTGCGCCAGGTGCGTCGAACTGCAGCTCCTGAAAAACTGCGTTAGGGAACTGGAGCTGCGGCTCGATGACCTTAGTCTAGTCAGGGGAAATGAGAAGTTAATAGATAGAAGTTACAGGCAGGTCGTCACCCCAGGACCACGGGAGGAAGGCACGTGGGTTACGGTTGGGAAGGGTAAAGGTCACGTACCAGAGAGTACCCCGGTGGTTGTCCCCCTTAACAGTAAGGGATGAGTGTCAGACGGGAGAGAGGAGAGGAGACAGCAGTCAGTGATGGTATCCCCTGTGGTTGTCCCCCTCCAAAATAAGTATACCATTTTGGATACTGCAGGGGGGGATGACCCTCCAGGGGTAAGCCACGATGACCAGGTCACTGGCACGGAATCTGGCTCTGTGGCTCAGAAGGGAAAGAGGGGAAGCAGGAGAGCAAAAGTAGTGGGGGATGAAATGGTTAGAGGCACAGACAGGCGGTTCTGTGGGCGTGAACGAGACTCCAGGATGGTAGTCTGCCTCCCTGGTGCCGGGGTCCTGGATGTCTCTGAGCGGGTAGGAAGCATCCTAAAAAAGACGGGTAACCAGACAGACGTCATTGTCCACATTGGTGCAAATGACGTAGGCAGAAAGAGCAGGGAGGTCCTGCGAAAGCAATTCAGGGAGTTGGGTAGTAGGCTAAAAAGCAGGGCCTCTGGGGTAGCGATCTCTGGACTTCTCCCAGTGCCACAAGCTAGTGAGGCTAGGAACAGGGAGATTGCAAGCTGAACGCGTGGCTAAAGGACTGGTGCAGGAGGGAGGGTTTCGAATTCGTAGATCACTGGGAAGTCTTCAAGAGAGGATGGCACCTGTACAAGAAGGACGGGTTGTACCTAAACTGGAGGGGTACAAATATCCTAGCTGGAAGTTTTGCTAGTGTGGTTCGGGTGGGTTTAAACTAATGTAGCAGGGGGGTGGGGATCAGAACAATAGGTCAATGAGCATAGAAGCTGGGGATGAGGTTGGGGCCAAGACAAGGCTATCTAAGAGGAAGAGCATTCTGAGGGAGGATGACCTCAGTGGGCCTGGAGGTCTGGAGTGCATCTGCTTCAATGCAAGGAGCATCACTGGGAAGACAGACGAGCCTAGAGACTTAATGCTTGCTCGGAACTTGGGTGTGGTTGCAGTGACAGAGACTTGGTTAAAAGAAGGACAGGACTGGCAGCTGAATATTCCGGGGTACAAGTGTTTTAGGCAAGACAGAGGAGGGGCGAGGAGAGGTGGGGGAGTAGCAATTCTGGTTAGGGAGCATATTACAGCGGTACAGAGGGTGGAACATATGTAATGGTCAGGTAACGAGCCACTGTGGGTGGAGCTCAGAAACAGGAAGGGCGCAGTCACTATGCTGGGGGTATACTACAGGCCTCCCAACAGCCCACGGGAAGTTGAGGAATGGATATGTAAGGAGATTCTAGACAGGTGCAGAAAAAATAGGGTTGTTGTAGTGGGAGACTTTAATTTCCCTCACATAGATGGGAAATCGCTTAGGGCTGGGGGCCTGGACGGGGAAGAATTTATAAAATGCGTACAGGAAGGCTCATTGGAATATGTTGACAGTCCAATTAGAGAGGGGGCTATAGTGGATCTAGTAGTGGGGAATGAGCCCGGTCAGATCATCAAAGTTGCAGTAGGGGAACACGTGGCAAATAGTGACCACAATTCTGTAAACTTTAGGATAGTAATGGAAAAAGATGAGTCTTGTCCTATGGGTAAGGTGCTGAATTGGGGGAAGGCTAACTACAGCCAGATTAGGCAGGATTTGATGGCTGTTGATTGGGAGAGGCTGTTCGAGGGTAAATCCAGATCTGGCATGTGGGAGTCTTTTAAGGAGCAGTTGATAGGACTGCAGGTCAGGCATGTGCCCATAAAGAGGAAGGATAGGAAAGGTAGGATTCGGGAGCCGTGGATAACCAGTGAAATTGTGGGTCTAATCAAAAAGAAAAAAGAGGCATACATGAGGTCCAGGCAGCTAAAAACAGATGGAGCACTGGAGGAATACAGAGAAAGTAGAAAAGAACTCAAACAGGGACTGAGAAGGGCAAAAAGGGGTCACAAAATGTCCTTGGCAGACAGGATTAAGGAGAATCCTAAGGCATTTTATACATACATTAGGAACAAGAGGGTTGTTAGGGAAAGAATCGGACCTCTCAGGGACAAAGGAGGGGAATTATCTTAGAACCAAAGGAAGTAGGTGAGATCCTAAACGAATACTTTGCATCAGTATTCACAAAGGAGAGGGACATGTTGACTGGTAGTGTCTCAGAGAGATGTGTTGACCCGTTAGAAAAAATCTCAATTACAAGGGAGGAAGTGTTAGGTTTTTTAGGAAACATTAAGACAGACAAATCCCCAGGGCCGGATGGCATCTACCCTAGACTCCTCAGGGAGGTGAGAGATTCAATTGCTGGGCCTCTAACAGAAATCTTTGTCTCTTCACTGGACACAGGTGAGGTCCCAGAGGATTGGAGGATAGCAAATGTGGCCCCGTTATTTAAGAAGGGTAGCAAGGATAACCGGGGTAATTATAGGCCGGTGAGCTTGACGTCCGTGGTAGGGAAGTTGTTGGAGAAGATTCTTAGAGATAGGATAGATGCACATTTAGAACTGAATAATCTCATTAGCGATAGACAGCATGGTTTTGTACGAGGGAGGTCATGCCTCACAAATTTGGTTGAGTTTTTTGAGGAGGTGACAAAAACAATTGACGAAGGAAGGGCCGTGGATATCGTCCATATGGATTTTAGTAAAGCGTTTGACAAGGTCCCTCATGGCAGGCTGGTGCAAAAGGTTAAATCTCACGGGATAAAAGGTGAGCTAGCTAGATGGGTGGAGAACTGGCTTAGCCATAGAAGACAGAGGGTAGCAGTGGAGGGGTCTTTTTCCGGTTGGAGGTCTGCGACTAGTGGTGTTCCGCAGGGCTCTGCACTGGGACCTCTGCTGTTTGTGATTATATATAAATGATTTGGAGGAAGATGTAACTGGTGTGATCAGTAAGTTTTCGGACGACACGAAGATTGCTGGAGTTGCAGATAGTGATGAACATTGTCAGAGAATACAGCAGGATATAGATAGGCTGGAACATTGGGCGGAGAAATGGCAGATGGAATTTAATCCAGATAAATGCGAAGTGATGCATTTCGGTAGATCTAATGTGAGGGGGAGCTATACAATAAATGGCAGAACCATCAGGAGTATAGACACACAGAGGGACCTGGGTGTAAAATCCACAGATCCTTAAAGGTGGCAGCACAGGTGGAGAGGGTGGTGAAGACATATGGCATGCTTGCCTTTATTGGACGGGACATAGAATATAAAAGTTGGCATATGATGTTGCAGCTGTATAGAACGATGGTTAGGTCACATTTGGAATACTGCGTCCAGTTCTCGTCGCCACACTACCAGAAGGACGTGGAGGCTTTGGAGAGAGTACAGAGAAGGTTTACCAGGATGTTGCCTGGTATGGAGGGTCTTAGCTATGAGGAGAGATTGGGTAAACTGGGGTGTTCTCCCTGGAAAGATGGAGGATGAGGGGCGATCTAATAGAGGTGTATAAAATTATGAAGGGCATAGATAGAGTGTACAGTGGGAAGCTTTTTCCCAGGTCGGAGATGACGAACACAAGGGGTCACGGGTTCAAGGTGAGGGGGGCAAGGTTCAACACAGATGTCAGGTGGATGTATTTTACACAGAGGGTGGTGGGGGCCTGGAATGCACTGCCAAGCAAGGTGATTGAGGCGGACACGCTGGGATCATTTAAGACTTATCTAGATAACCACATGAACAGACTGGGAATAGAGGGATACAAAAGAATGGTCTAGTGGGCACATGAGCGGCGCAGGCTTGGAGGGCCGAAGGGCCTGTTCCTGTGCTGTATTGTTCTTTGTTCTTTGTTCAGTGACAGAATAAGGGTCATAAGTAGGTTTTAATTGACCAATTAAGGGCCTCAGGTGAGTGTGGGCTGGGATGGCTGTCCATCTGCCTATCCACCTCGGAATTATTCAGAGTGGATGTGGAAATGCGGCAGGAACCCACCTGCCACTCTCCTATCTGTTTAAATGCCTCTGCTGTGAAACCAGCCATACCAGCAATGCTGCCCATTGTCTCCAAAATGTGATAAAACACACAGCAGAAATCATTGATCCGTTCTTTTCTGAATAACACAGACCTACAACTGGGAGCCGTATGCTGATGACACATCACCTGACCTTGTACGAGAATAACCTGAATGTACCTGGCCCACTTCCAAATCCTTTCATAAACATGCAATTGTATTGAACTCTTGCAATATGTTCATATGGTGCGTATGAAGAAATGTCTGAAGTCCACACTGAATTCAAGAGCTGATTCGGGATTCACGCTAACCTCAGGTTACAGGGTCATTGAAAATATCCTCTACTAGATCAGGTCAGTATAAGATAAAGCAAGGTAGCCCGGCTGATGTTTATCCCTGAACCAAAACTTGTAATAGATTACCACATTGCTGTTTGTGGGATCTAGCTGTGTACAGTTTGTCTGCTATATTTCCTACATCACAACAATGATTTCACTTTAAAGGTATTTATTTAGGTATGAAGGGTTTTGAGATGTCCTGAGGTTGTGAAAAGCACAGCTGCTATAGCCTAGGTCAAATGCAATTTAAATGTGTAAACAAGGTTTCCCTCATAGTTGTGGCTGTAGAATAGAAGAGGTCCTGTTTAAATCAAGTAACAATTGAGGAGTGAGATGAAAGACTAATAAGATACAACATGCATGACTGCTCTAAATTCTATTATGTAAACATCGAAACCCAGGCCATTGAGTTCCATGCTGTGCATTGCATGCAACCTTGAGAAGAGAGAACTATAGGCTAGTTAGCCTAACATTTCTTATGGGGAAAGTGTTAGAATTCATTATTAAGGAGGTAACTGCAGGACGTTTAGAAAATCATAATAGAATCAGTCAAAATCAACATAGTTTTGTGAAAGAAAAATTATGTTTGAATTGATTTATTGTCACATGTATTAGAATAGTGAAAAGTATTGTTTCTTGCATGCTATACAGACAAAGCATACCGAAGGAAAGGAGAGAGGGGTAAGAAGCAATCGGGAAGACAATCCCCTGGGGCGGTTCCCCTCCATAATAGGTTTTCGGTGCTGGAGGCTACAGTTGAGGAGGAATCAACTGAGCATAGAGAGCAGATCTCTGGGGGTGAGCCGAGTGAGAAAGCTCAGGTGGTTAGGGGCTGTAAAAGACTGGGCCTTGTGATTGGGGACTCCACAATTAAGGGGACAGATAGGAGGGTCGGAACTAAAGGTAGGGACTCAGGGTTGGTGTGTTGCCTACCAGGGGCTGGGGTCCGGGATGTGTCTGACAGGGTATTCAGGACTCTTAGGGGGGAGGGAGATAAACCACAAGTTATTGTACATGTGGGGACACACGACATAGGGAGGATAGGGGAAGGGGATATTAGGCAGGGATTTATGGAGTTGGGGTGGAAACTAAAGGCCAAGACTGACAGAGTGGTTATCTCTGGACTCTTGCCTGTACCACGGAATAGTTTAGAGAGGAATAGGGAGAGGGAAGGTTTGAATTCATGGCTGAGGGGATGGTGCAGGAGGGAGGGGTTCAGGTACTTAAGCAATTGGGGCTCGTACTGGGGAAGGTGTGACCTCTATGAGAAGGATGGTCTACACCTTAATCAGAAGGGGACCAATATCCTGGGGGGTAAATTTGCTAAGGCCATGCAGGGAGGTTTAAACTGATTCGGGGGGGGGGAGGGATCCTGAGTAGTGGGGCTGAAAGTGAGGGATGCATGGATGGGGACTGCAATGCACGGCATTGCAGAGGTGGGGTGGAGCAGGGTTTGAAATGTGTATACTTCAATGCCAGGAGTATTCGCAATAAAGTGGGTGAACTTGCAGCGTGGATCAGTACCTGGGACTTCGATGTTGTGGCTATTTCAGAGACATGGATAGAGCAGGGGCAGGAATGGATGCTGCAGGTCCCGGGGTTCAAATGTTTTAGTCGAAGTAGGGAAGGAGGTAGAAGAGGGGGAGGGGTAGCATTATTGGTCAGAGATTGTATCACAGTGTCAGAGAGGAGGTTTGATGAGGACTTATCTGTTGAGGTAGTATGGGCGGAGATTAGAAATAGGAGAGGAGAGGTCACCCTGTTGGGAGTCTTTTATAGACCTCCTAAAAGTTCTAGAGAGGTTGAGGAAAGGATTGCGGAGTCAATCCTGCTTAGGAGTGAAAGTAATAGGGCAATTGTTATGGGGGATTTTAACTTGACTAATATTGACTGGAATTGTTATAGCTCTAGCTCGTTAGAGGGGTCAGTTTTTGTTCAAAGCGTGCAGGAAGGTTTTTTGACTCAGTATGTAGACAGGCCAACTAGAGGTGAGGCTATATTGGATCTGGTGCTGGGAAATGAGCCAGACCAGGTGCTAGACTTGGAAGTTGGTGTGCATTTTGGTGATAGTGACCACAATTCGGTTACGTTCACCTTAGTGATGGAAAGGGATAGGCATGAACCTCGGGCCAGTGGTTTTAGCTGGGGGAAGGGTAATTATGAGGCTATTAGGAGAGAATTAGGAAACATAGGTTGGACTAGGAGATTACAGGGACTGGGAACGTCCGACATGTGGAGTTTTTTCAAGGAGCAGCTACTGCGAGTCTGTGATAGGTATGTCCCTGTCAGGCAAGGAGGAATTGGTAGGGCTAGGGAACCGTGGTGCACCAAAAAAGTTTCTTTGTTGGTTAAAAAGAAAAAGGAGGCTTATGTTCGGATGAGACGTGAGCACTCGGGTAGTGCACTAGAAAGCTTTAGATTGGCTAAGAGGGAGTTGAAGAGCGAGCTTAGAAGGGCTAAAAGGGGACATGAGAAGACTTTGGCGGATAGGGTTAAAGAGAATCCTAAGGCGTTCTATAGGTATGTCAAGAACAGAAGGTTGGTTAGGGCAAGTTTAGGGCCAGTTATAGATGGCAGAGGGAAGTTATGTGTGGAACCGGAGGAGATTGGTGAAGCATTGAACCAATATTTCTCTTCGGTGTTCACGCAAGGGGACATGAATATAGCTGAGGAGGACACTGGGTTGCAGGGGAGTAGAATAGACAGTATTACAGTTGATAAGGAGGATGTGCAGGATATTCTGGAGGGTCTGAAAATAGATAAATCCCCTGGTCCGGATGGGATTTATCCAAGGATTCTCTGGGAGGCAAGAGAAGTGATTGCAGAGCCTCTGGCTCTGATCTTCAGGTCGTCGTTGGCCTCTGGTATAGTACCAGAAGATTGGAGGTTAGCGAATGTTGTCCCATTGTTTAAGAAGGGGAACAGAGACTTCCCCGGGAATTATAGACCGGTGAGTCTCACTTCTGTTGTCGGCAAGATGTTGGAAAAAATTATAAGGGATAGGATTTATAGTTATTTGGAGAGTAATGAATTGATAGGTGATAGTCAGCATGGTTTTGTGGCAGGTAGGTCGTGCCTTACTAACCTTATTGAGTTTTTTGAGAAAGTGACCAAGGAGGTGGATGGGGGCAAGGCAGTGGACGTGGTATATATGGATTTTAGTAAGGCGTTTGATAAGGTTCACCATGGTAGGCTTCTGCAGAAAATGCAGATGTATGGGATTGGGGGTGATCTAGGAAATTGGATCAGGAATTGGCTAGCGGATAGGAAACAGAGGGTGGTGGTTGATAGTAAATATTCATCATGGAGTGCGGTTACAAGTGGTGTACCTCAGGGATCTGTTTTGGGGCCACTGCTGTTTGTAATATTTATTAATGATCTGGATGAGGGTATAGTTGGGTGGATTAGCAAATTTGCTGATGACACCAAAGTCGGTGGTGTGGTAGACAGTGAGGAAGGGTGTCGTAGTTTGCAGGAAGACTTAGACAGGTTGCAAAGTTGGGCCGAGAGGTGGCGGATGGAGTTTAATGCGGAGAAGTGTGAGGTAATTCACTTTGGTAGGAATAACAGATGTGTTGAGTATAGGGCTAACGGGAGGACTTTGAATAGTGTGGAGGAGCAGAGGGATCTAGGTGTATGTGTGCATAGATCCCTGAAAGTTGGGAATCAAGTAGATAAGGTTGTTAAGAAGGCATATGGTGTCTTGGCGTTTATTGGTAGGGGGATTGAATTTAGGAGTCGTAGCGTTATGTTGCAACTGTACACAACTCTGGTGCGGCCGCACTTGGAGTACTGTGTGCAGTTCTGGTCCCCACATTACAGGAAGGATGTGGAGGCTTTGGAGAGGGTGCAGAGGAGGTTTACCAGGATGTTGCCTGGTATGGAGGGGAGATCCTATGAGGAGAGGCTGAGGGATTTGGGATTGTTTTCGCTGGAAAGGCGGCGGCTAAGAGGGGATCTTATTGAAACATATAAGATGATTAGAGGTTTAGATAGGGTGGATAGTGATAGCCTTTTTCCTCTGATGGAGAAATCCAGCACGAGGGGGCATGGCTTTAAATTGAGGGGGGGTAGTTATAGAACCGATGTCAGGGGTAGGTTCTTTACCCAGAGGGTGGTGAGGGATTGGAATGCCCTGCCAGCATCAGTTGTAAATGCGCCTAGTTTGGGGGCGTTTAAGAGATCCGTAGATAGGTTCATGGACGAAAAGAAATTGGTTTAGGTTGGAGGGTCACAGTTTTTTTTTTAACTGGTCGGTGCAACATCGTGGGCCGAAGGGCCTGTTCTGCGCTGTAATGTTCTATGTTCTATGAGAGTGCAGAATGTAGTGTTACAGTCATAGCTAGGGTGTAGCGAAAGATCAACTTAAGTGCAAAGCAGGTCCATTCAAAAGTCTGATGGAAGCAGGGAAGAAGGGAAGAAGTTGTTCTCGAGTTGGTTGGTATGTTACCTCAGACTTTTGTATCCTTTTCCCATTGGAAAAAGGTGGGAGAGAGTATGTCCCGGGTGTGTGGAGTTCTTAATTATGCTGGCTGCTTTTCCGAGGCAGCGGGAAGCGTAGACAGTCAATGGATGGGAGGCTGGTTTACGTAATGGATTGGTCTACATTCATGACCTTTTGTAGTTTCTTGCAGTCTTGGGCAGAGCAGGAGCCATACCAAGCTGTGGTTCAACCAGAAAGAATGGTTTCTCTGGTGCATCTGTAAAAGTTGGTGAGAGTTGTAGCTGACATGCCAAATTTCCTTAGCCTTCTGAGAAAGTAGAGGCGTTGGGGGACTTTTTTAACTATAGTGTCGGCATGGGGAGACCAGGACAGGTTGTTGGTGATCTGGACACCTAAAAACTTGAAGGTCTCAACCATTCCTACTTCATCCCCATTGATGTAGACAGGAGCATGTTCTCCACTACACTCCCTGAAGTCTAATTAGTTTGACTAATTTATTTGAGTTCTTTGAGGAGGTAACATGAGTACAAACAGTGATTTAGGAACAGCAGTAGGCTATACAGCTCTTCAAGCCTACTCCATAATTTAATAAGACCATGGCTGATCTGATTGTAACCACAACTCCATCTACCCCGTATAACTTTTCACCCCTTTGCTTATCAAAAATCTATCAACTTTTGCCTTTAAAATTTTCAACTGCTTTGCTTCCACTGCCTTTTGAGAAAGAGAATTCCAAAGGCTCAGAACCCTCAGAGAAAAAAATCTCCTCACCTCTGTCTTAAATGGGCGACCCCTTTTTTTTAAAACAGTGACCGCAGTTCTATTTTCTCCCACAAGAGGAAACATTCACTTCACGTCCAACAAGTCAAGACTCCTCAGAATCTTGCAATGTGATCTACATGGGAATTAGATAAAGGGGAACCTGTAGATGTGTTGTACTCGTATTTTCAAAAGGCATTCAATGAGGTGCCATATCAAAGATTACTCCATAAAAGAAGAGCTCATGTTTTAGTGGGTAACATTAGCATGGATAGAGGATTAGTTAACTAACAGGAAGGACAGAGTAAAGATAAGTGTGTCATCTTTGGTTTGGCACACTGTTACTAGTGAAGTGCTACCATTACTGGTAGCTAACTTTACTGATCACAGAAAGATAGGTAGGAAACTAAGTTGTCAAGAAAACATAAAGGATGGAATTTTTCCAAAATGTTTTTAAGTGTCATAACAGAGTGAAATCAGGAATCTTCCTCACCAGTCTTTTCGGTGCGCCCCGCCTTTTTGATACTTAGTGCAATGAGCCTCCTTGTGAATCACGCTGGCACAGAGGCTGAAGGTGCCTGACCTGCAAAAAGAGGCCACAGCTGTGCACTGTTAACAAGGAGGAGCTGCATTTAAGTGCTAAGGATGGACTCACAGTTAGTCACACCAGGAAGATGGCACCATGAAGAGCAGCTCCATGGTTTACCCAGGGGGAGCTGGACCGGCTGCTAGAGTAGAGGAGAGGAGGGCCAACATTTTTCCCCAAAACAGTTGGCAGCCCAAGGGTTGGGCCGGCGATGCAGCCTGGAAAGTGGTGGCAGTGAGTACCCGTCCACGGGTTCAAAGCACTGGCGCACCATGCCAAGAAAAGATCAACAACCTGGCATCAGTCCCATCTGTCGCACCTGTAATGTCCACGTCAATCCACTCCCTGTCACGCTGTGGCCTTCCAGCTCCCGACCCCCAGCACCTCTTCCAACTCCTCTGGCAACCCACAAACCCCTGCCTGCCAACATACGCAACCCGATGGTCCCCACCCCGAACACTCCGCGCGTTTCCATCCATCAGGCATTCATTCTCCCTCTTTTCCCCGCAGGAGAAGATGGTGTATAATTGCCAGGAGCGAGAAAAGACCAGAGTTGGGGTTCATGAACTATGTCTCCTCACCCCATTCAAGGAGCGAGCACTGGAGATTTTGGGGGAGGCTGAGGATAGAGGCATGAGGGACTGCCAGGTCAGGGTGCGCCATGGAAGTAAGGATCCACAAAACCTTCATCCATATGACCTTTCTCAAGTAAGTTGCAGTCTTCCCAGATACTTGTCCCTCCCTTGCACTGAACCATGTGTTCTCCAATGCAGGGAACGACCCTGATGAGGCCGGGCATCAGGAGTCGTCACTTTCCCATGACTGTAGACGTCCAACGACACTTCAGCAGACAGCTCCAACAACACTTTGGAGTAAAGGTCCTAGGAAACCTCTGAGGAAAACACATTCCAGTCAGCACAGGCATCAAAGGCACCATCCACCAATGCAGATATAGTCACGTCAATACGACATATTAGCAGTGAAGCTTCTGGATCACTTACTGGTATGCACAACATAGTCGTACGTGTACATTAGGTGGAGGCGGGACGTGCAAGAACTTGGGCAGGTGGAGGTCTCCCAGAACCAAGGAAACAGCTGGCCCACTAGGATCAGTTCTCCCAAAGCTGCTAGAGTTTCAGAAGCTGAGCAGATGATTGAAGGGGGGGGGGGGGGGGGCGATGTCAGCAACTTTGCAGCAACTTCAAGGCTGTTTAGAGGAGTTTAGAGGTGCAGGAGGTGGTGCCAGCACCCAGGCCAACACTGCAAGGGTGGCGTAACACAGTGGAAAGCCTAGGGCAGGAAATGGTCGCCATGAGTGGCAGGGTCCAAGGCATGGCCAACTCACTGAGGAGCATGGCTGAGGGCTCCGGAAGCATACTCAAGATACAAAGGGTCAAGGCTGCGGGTCTCGAGAGGATGGTCCAGTCACAGTGGGTCATCGCTCAGGGGCTCCAGAGCTTGGACAAGTATTAGAGGGCACTTGGTGAGAGGGTCCAGAGCTTGTTTCAGTCACAGATGGTCATCGATGAGGGCTCGCACACCATGGGGCAGATGCAGTTGGGCCTCCAGGACTGGCAAAATCAAGTGATGCCAAGGCTTCTCGAGTTCACTCCAGCTCCTCCGTTGTTCCATGGAGTGTCCTGTGGTGATATATACAGGGCCTAGTTTTAAGGCTGATAAAATTGGATATCCTAAATTAAAGAATTGGGCATTTTGAAATCAAACACAGTCAAACCTCAGGCAGGCCAATTGTACAATACACAAATGTGTCTGGGCCTGACCCATCAACCACCCATCAAAGGTCGTTACACTCTACTTGAGACTTAGCAGGAGATCATGGCACCTCATTGAAATGCATCGGTCTATTGTTAGAAGCCCAGATCGGGCCAGACTTTCTGTCACCAAGAGATCCTGTAGAAACTTTACCTGATTACAAGTTTAACAACATGGAGATGGACACCTGGGGGGCGGACCCTGGTGTCCTGTCAGGCAGACATCAAGAAACCCACTGGGTATTGGAACCCCCTCCTGGGACCTCATTGGCCAGAAGCCAGAGAAGTTTCTGGAAAGGCAAGCAGGCTGGGGATAAAGGTTCACACTCAGAGGCACACAGCAGCGAAGACTCGACAGGGGAGACAGCCGTGTCCATTCGGAAGACTGACCAGAGAAGGAAGGAAGGAAGAAGCGGCCATCGAGACTCACCTTCGTGACGACAGACCAGAGGGGACTCAGAGAATCGGGCCTGCAGTTTAACCAGGCCATCTTTACGGGTAGTATACTTGAATCTGCTGGGGTATCCTCTTGTTTTATGTGGGTAATTTAAGGGTCAATAGTGTTATTTAATAAACTTGTTGAATCTTTACTTGTGTTGGTCCTTTGTCCACCTTGCAAATAAGGGCACCGGGGTAAAACCTTGGAGTAAGTAAACTGGTTGAAAGTATCTGAGATTAACAGGTACAACAGTGGCACCCCAGATGGGACTTCGATAAGAAGTAATACGTTGCTCCGAAGTCGAACCTTCAACCCGGTATTCTCCAACACTCCGTCTGAGCCTGAATTAAGAGGGCAGCTGCCCCACGTGACGGCCAGTCTTAAGTGAGTGAAGGACTAATACAGATTCAACCAGTAAATTGGGCCATAAACCCGGTGTCTGTAACACAAGGTGGACAAACTGTGTAGTCAGAACTAGAACAGTCTAGGGAATTTGGGTAAAATCTACGGGAGGGAATTTAGTGAAAACCGGACCCCTACCCCGATCCCTTACCTATACTCAAGTGACGAATCCTAAAAGGAAATAATCATGGCCAGTCATGCTGCATGGGAGGACCTCTGGGATTGGGGTTCAAATGTCCAAATCCACCCATGGGTCTGCATTCTGTCACAACTGGCCGTAATAGGAATCCTACTTATGATAGTGTACCTAACCATCCTCACATTTAAGTGCGCCCGGTGGAAGACCGCGCGCATACAACAATTGGAAGCGGAGGTAAACACACGAGAGGAAAGGAACCAAATTAACATGATACACATGAGCCAATTCCAGGCTCAATGTGATAAAACCTGCCAAAAGGCACGGCGTGCTGTCCGTGAGAGAGAGGCTGCGCTGCAACAGGTAGAGGAAGTTAAACGTAAATGCAGCGACCTACAGGCTGCAGTAAAAGTTTTGCACCAAGCAGGAAAAGTAAATACAGCCCGCGCAACAGACCACTCCAAATGCCTGCGCGAGATTGAAGATTTAAAAGCACAACTAGCCATAAAAAGGGGTGTAATGTGTGCATACACGACTGAAACAGGGGATAGTGACCCAGGGGTAGAGTGGGGGGATTTAGAAGAGGATGCCTGCCATTATGCAACAGCTAGCGTCACTGCCGACTGGGGACCCCCACCTCCCTTCCCGGGAGTGGAAACAACAGCACCACCTAATCCGGCTCCCATCTGGGGAAACTCAGTCTCAGCTCCTAGTCCTTGTACCATCCCAAAAAGCCCAGTCACTAATCCGGTTCCTGTACCGATGAATCCGGTCACCACCCAACGACAGGACGGACAGAACCACAATGTGACTTATGTAACTCCATACACCATGACACAGCTCACTGACATAGCTAAAGCGATTGGAGTATTTGAACCCTCCGGGGATCCACATGCTCTCTTTGACTAGGTTACCCAATATCGTGTTTTAAACGGCCTAGACGAGGCAGAAGAGGTTAAACTTATTCTGTTATGTTTAAGTCCTGCCATCCGCTCCGCCCTACCCGAACCCCAGAATGTGGCCGGGGGAACCCTACCAGAAATGAAGGCGGCCGTTCTGGCCGCCATAGGCTACAATAGGGATGACCCGGTACAAGGCTTAAACAACTGCCAACAAAAGAGAGGGGAGCACCCGACAGCCTATGCTGGCCGACTATGGAGCCAATTTGTTGCGGTTTTTGGCCAATTAAATCGAGTCCAATTAAATGCACACCACCGGTCCACATGGATCCGGACCCTGATAGCACATGCCACCGAGGGGAGTCGGAAAGCCTGTGAGAATTTTGACCCTGATGATAATACACATACAGAAGCCTGGGCCATCCGCAAAATGACTCGTGTGTGGGAACGGGAAGTTAGACAAACAGACACCCCCAAGCCCACAAAACAGGGAAAGATGAACCCGATCCACACAGACCTGGCCCCGGTTTGGCGTAACGAAGGGGGAGGTGGAAACAGGGGACTTGGAAACTCACCCCCATATACCCCTGCCAATCATCGATACAGAAAACCGCAGCCCCGCCCAGAACCCCGATATATCCCCAACCCCAGGTACAGGGAACAAGACAAAACCAACCCCAGATATGCACCCCCACAAGCACAGTGTTATAACTGTGGGCAACTCAACCATTTTGCCCGGGACTGTAGGGCACCACCAAATTTCAGGGGACAAGGCCGCACAGGACATATGCCCAACCCCCGGCACCGAGAACGATATAGAGCTGAACCCAGAGGCCCATGCCCACAAGCACAGTGTTATACCTGCGGGCAACCCAACCATTTCGCCCGGAACTGTAAGGCTCCACCCAACTACCCCGCATGGCCATCTCAGCGGTTCCCCGACGATGGACCCCGACCCATGCCCCTTGAAGGACCGGCCCGACAAGCATCTATAACCCCCACATTCCTGGCAGACAACCTAACCTACGGCAGGGAGCCCCATGAATGCCAGGTTCCGGCAATAAAAGACCCCAAGGGGCCATTTTTGCCAAAACAAAATGGGGGAGGAGCCAGGGGAATCAGCCAAACTCCGGCCCAGGGGACCCCGACGGAAAGGATGGGGAACCCGCAAACCTTACCCCCTGTGGCGCCCCTGGTACCGGGACTCCCAGAACCGTTTGACCCGGCGCTCACCACCAGAGGTGGTAATGCAGTGGGTACCTGGCAGCCAAAGCCCGCCCATATAGGTTCCCTCCACTAAGAAAGAATCAGGACATCACAGTCCAAATTGTAAATAGCTTTATCCGTCCACTCCACGCATCACCCAATTGAAAAGGGTTTCTTATCTGCCCACATTATACTGCGTCATAATCTTCCGACACACCACAGTTTGGTTGTGAGATGAAGAATCTATTGCTATACCGTGCCATAGTCCTCCAACAACAAGGACACGTGCCATATACCCAACATTTTATTTTCACGTTCTGCAAACTCCTTACCCCACTACCCTTCGTATGACACGATTGGGCCTTTATTATTCCTTTACTTATTTCTTTGGTTTTATTTTATAAAAAAGAGGAGTCATACGACATTCTAGTAAAGAAAAGGAAAAGAGAATCAGATATTAATAAGAATTAACAGGTGCTACCTTGATCTTCCCCAGAATGAACTACATACTTCCCTGTTATCTGGGACTCCTTGTCGCAGACTGAACCACAGACACCACACCAACCAAAGACCAGAAGATCAGCCTACGATACCCCGGATATACGTGGTTCACCCCACGCCCGATGGAAGTACACTCGTCAGAGGTCAACCTTTTGGCACCCCTTAGAAACTTTCTGGAAGGGGACTACAGAACAATATCTAAAGAACGTAAACTCTTGCAGAATAAAAGACTTGATTTAGATGCAGCAAAAGCAAGACTGAAGAAGGCAAAGGTCTCAGAGGCCCGTTCAGCAGCAGAACAGGAAATGTGAATTACACAAAGTGAATTTGATCGCCAGGCAGAGATCACAAGACTTTTGCTTGAAAGAATTAGCAGTACACATGCTCATCACCTTTGTTGCCTGCATGACTATGTTGATGCCCAGTTGACCTACTACGCTCAGTGATACTATTGCTTTATTTTGTATATACCCAATTGACGTATTGTTTCTTGTTGTTTTGTAAATTATTTTACTTCATTTTGTACTGTTTATTGCTTTGTTTTGTATATACTCGATTGCTTATTGTTTTTAAAATTATTTTACTTCATTTAAATTTGTTAGTACTATTGTGGGTTAGGGATGATACTGTCAACTCCAGATTCGGGGTACTTGCTTGTTCAGATGGTTTGGTGAGAATTGTGTGATCCGGTTCGCTGACGCTCATTGGATCAAGAGGAGGGAATGTGGTGATATATACAGGGCCTAGTTTTAAGGCTGATAAAATTGGATATCCTAAATTAAAGAATTGGGCATTTTGAAATCAAACACAGTCAAACTGCAGGCAGGCCAATTGTACAATACACAAATGTGTCTGGGCCTGACCCATCAACCACCCATCAAAGGTCGTTACACTCTACTTGAGACTTAGCAGGAGATCATGGCACCTCATTGAAATGCATCGGTCTATTGTTAGAAGCCCAGATCGGGCCAGACTTTCTGTCACCAAGAGATCCTGTAGAAACCTTACCTGATAACAAGTTTAACAACATGGAGATGGACACCTGGGGGGCGGACCCTGGTGTCCTGTCAGGCAGACATCAAGAAACCCACTGGGTATTGGAACCCCCTCCTGGGACCTCATTGGCCAGAAGCCAGAGAAGTTTCTGGAAAGGCAAGCAGGCTGGGGATAAAGGTTCACACTCAGAGGCACACAGCAGCGAAGACTCGACAGGGGAGACAGCCGTGTCCATTCGGAAGACTGACCAGAGAAGGAAGGAAGGAAGAAGCGGCCATCGAGACTCACCTTCGTGACGACAGACCAGAGGGGACTCAGAGAATCGGGCCTGCAGTTTAACCAAGCCATCTTTACGGGTAGTATACTTGAATCTGCTGGGGTATCCTCTTGTTTTATGTGGGTAATTTAAGGGTTAATAGTGTTATTTAATAAACTTGTTGAATCTTTACTTGTGTTGGTCCTTTGTCCACCTTGCAAATAAGGGCACCGGGGTAAAACCTTGGAGTAAGTAAACTGGTTGAAAGTATCTGAGAATTCACAGGTACAACAGTCCCAAGAGCCAATGAGCATCCTGAAGTAGGAGCAAGGGCTTGAGCCCATTCTGAGGCCTTCCAGCTTGAAGACTCTGGCCATCGCCAGGCCTTCTAAATCCCCTCTTCCTGACACCGGTGCATCCCCCAGGCAGTAGAATGAACACAGTGGCATAGCTACATCCATGACAACCGAAGGTCTGCTGGGGCCCTCCAGGTCCTGGTCCATCAGAGGACAGCTGCCAAGGGCATCACAGGCCACTGGAGACAAAACACAGTTGACTGCCTCCACCCCTGATGTGCATCCTGGGGGTGTAGTGGTATGCCACATAAGATTAAGAAGTTGTAGGGTCACCAAGAGGGCATGGGTGAAGGCAGTCACTGTAGTTAGGGACAGGGCAAAATGCACTGTTAAAATTTACTAATAAATGTTATTGCTTCCCACAGCTGTGATTCCTGACTGTGATTCGCCTCCCACAGGGATGATCATAACCCGACTGAGGCTCAGAGCACCATTCTGCATGAGAGAGGCCCTTCAGCCCATCAAGTCTGGAATCCCTAGTTCCCAGCACCTGTGCTAAATCCTTGACTGACGTAGTACTCCAAGTGCTCATCTGAGAATGCCATTAGGCTCCCACTGCTGATGGGGCTCAGTAATCTTCACTCGGCTACACCCGTCCCCACCAGCCCACTGAACACTCCCAGCAGTTGGGACCCTGTAGGCTCACAGTGACAGCCTGGCATGACATCCCCATCATCCACTGGACTCTATGACTGGCTCCCCCAGCATCAATCACCCCCCCCCCTCCCACCCACCCACCCCTGGGGCACTGGGCCGCACAGTGGGCCTGGGTGCCAATGTGCAGTCAGAGAACAGGTAAGAGTCAGACTTGTGTTACACCAGGGCTGCATCACTGTGTGCCGCATAGCGAGTCATCATCACCTTCCTGCTTTGGACCAGTAACTCACTAACACGGCTTACCCAGGCCCATCATCCTGGTGTGATGTAAATGGGACCCATGTCGGGGGGTGTAGATAAGTGGATAGGGGGTTGAAGGCTCCCGAGATGTGTTGGGTGGGTGGGAGTTCATGCTGGTGGACCCCATGCCTCCAAGCCTCCTACTGGGAGAACCTTGCTGTGGTGAAGGCCTCCCTCGCCGTCCTGCCCTGCCGGATCCTTGCCGCCTGTCCTCCATCCTCCAGTTCCTCTTGGCCTCTTCCTCCACATCCTCCTGGGCCCCCTCCTCCTCCTCAGCATCGTCCACCTGTTCCTCCTCCACCTCCTCCAGAATGTCTCCCCACTGCTGCACTAGGTTGTGGAGCGCACAGCAGACCACAATAATGCAGGAGACCCGCCCGTACTGCTGTACTGGAGGGCACCACCAGAGTGGTCCAGGCAGTGGAACCTTATCTTCAGTAGCCCAATGCACTGCTCGATGACAGTCGGGCTCATTGTAGTAGGTCTCCACCTCGAACTGGTGTTTCCACACTGACATCATCAGCCATGACTGCAACAGGTAGCCTTTATCTCCCACAAGCGATCTGGCAGCCTGGGCTGGTCCTCAAAGAGCCCAGGGATGTCTGATGTAACTATCATGCACACTCCTGGGTGGTGTGCACACACGTGCGTGATATTCATCTGGTGATCACAAACAATCTGCATGTTAAGGGATGGAACCCCTTATTGTTGATGAATAACACACCTAGATCACAGGGCTACGTGCATGCTGTCTAAAGCCACCTGCACATGGGGCAGCCCGGCAATGGTGGCGGAGCCTGCAGCCCAGGCTTCCTGTCAGACCTGGCCCATATGGGAGTTGATGTAGTTGGCTGCCCGGCCATATAGGGCTTCCATCACCTGTGCACTTGTGCACAGAGGACTGAAAGATACCACACAGGTCTCCGCACAGGAGACCTGGAAGGATCCAGTGACAAAAACGGTTGACGAAGGAAGGGCTGTGGATGTCGTCTATATGGATTTCAGTAAGGCATTTGACAAAGTCCCACATGGTAGGTTGGTTAAGAAGGTTAGGGCTCATGGGATACAAGGAGAAGTGGCTAGATGGGTGGGGAACTGGCTTGGCCATCGGAGACAGAGGGTAGCGGTTGAAGGGTCTTTTTCCGGCTGGAGGTCTGTGACCAGTGGTGTTCCGCAGGGTTCTGTACTGGGACCTCTGCTATCTGTGATATATATAAATGATTTGGAAGAAGGTGTAACTGATGTTATCAGCAAGTTTGCGGATGACACGAAGATGGCTGGACTTGCGGATAGCGAAGAGCATTGTCGGGCAATACAGCAGGATATAGATAGGCTGGAAAATTGGGCGGAGAGGTGGCAGATGGAATTTAATCCGGATAAATGCGAAGTGATGCATTTTGGAAGAAATAATGTAGGGAGGAGTTATACAATAAGTGGCAGAGCCATCAAGAGTATAGAAACACAGAGGGACCTAGGTGTGCAAGTCCACAAATCCTTGAAGGTGGCAACACAGGTGGAGAAGGTGGTGAAGAAGGCATATGGTGTGCTTGCCTTTATAGGACGGGGTATAGAGTATAAAAGCTGGAGTCTGATGATGCAGCTGTATAGAACGCTGGTTAGGCCACATTTGGAGTACTGTGTCCAGTTCTGGTCGCCGCACTACCAGAAGGACGTGGAGGTGTTAGAGAGAGTGCAGAGAAGGTTTACCAGGATGTTGCCTGGTATGGAGGGTCTTAGCTATGAGGAGAGATTGGGTAAACTGGGGTTGTTCTCCCTGGAAAGACGAAGAACGAGGGGAGATCTAATAGAGGTGTACAAGATTATGAAGGGGCTAGATAGGGTGAACGGTGGGAAGCTTTTTCCCAGAACAGAAGTGACGATCACGAGGGGTCACGGGCTCAAGGTGAGAGGAGCGAAGTATAACTCAGATATTAGAGGGATGTTTTTTACACAGAGGGTGGTGGGGGCCTGGAATGCGCTGCCAAGTAGGGTGGTGGAGGCACACACACTGACATCGTTTAAGACTTACCTGGATAGTCACATGAGCAGCCTGGGAATGGAGGGATACAAACGATTGGTCTAGTTGGACCAAGGAGCGGCGCAGGCTTGGAGGGCCGAAGGGCCTGTTTCCTGTGCTGTACTGTTCTTTGTTCTTTGTCGTAGAAGTTGAGGGCCATCATGACTTTCACTGAGATTTTCATTTTATCCTTACATGTGTATGAAATAGCAGTTGGAAGGAAAGGATGAGGATATGAATGATCTTATTCTCCTTTGGGTTGATTTCAGGGAATTATGGCTTAGTATGAAACATGTGAACAGCCAGATAAATGACATTGGTGCACATAAATTGAACTTGACTTCAAGAGAATCCGTCATATGTGCTCATGACTTGGCTGACCTCATGAGATAATTAAACTTCTGTCTTTGCTAATTAGCCATTCCAATAATATGGGAGTTAGTATTCACTGGCTTCGCCACCTTTTCCAGTGGATTCTTAACATTTTGAGTTTCCACTCCTTGTTGCTGAATGTTAAAGTATCCCTGGTTCAAATGTCCTTCAGCAGGAGTAAACAATAAAACCCATTTGGTGCTCATGAGCTCAGTGAATAGAGTTAAACTCTTCAGGTTAAACTTCATAGATCTCATTAATAAAGAAATAAAGAGAACTTGAACAGATGGTATATCTCGGGCTATAAACTATAAATCCAGTTTATTGAAAAGCAATGTGAAAGCGAAGCAACACTAAACAGCAGATTTCAATGGAGCACAATATCTCATAT
This sequence comes from Mustelus asterias, assembly GCF_964213995.1. Lineage (NCBI taxonomy): Eukaryota > Metazoa > Chordata > Chondrichthyes > Carcharhiniformes > Triakidae > Mustelus > Mustelus asterias. Next base: position 78,003,819 of record NC_135809.1, read on the forward strand.
AACCTTTTGGTGTCTCTTTCAAGGGAGCAAACATCAAGAATGTTTTAACATCCCTTTCCGGTACTTTAAACAGCATGTGTCCTTGAAATCTTATTATCGGAGAAAGACAACCTCAATGCTACCTACCAAGCAAGTGGTAGTATGGCAAAACAAACCCTCATTGACAGGGACAATGCTTTTGGTAATATCTTTTTATTGGATGGCTCAGAGTATGGAACTGTTAATCAACACCAGCTCCTGCCACCCTGGCTGACAACTGGGTGCAACAGGCCCATTCTTCTCATGGGTTAACAATCCCAAACAAGTAACTCTTAATTTCACATTTTTATGTCTTCCTATATAAAGAGCACATGAAGCTGCTTCTTCCCTAAATAGATGAATTTCCAGATCAAATGATGTGCCAGACTCAGTGAGGGGGAATATCAATTTTGCGAGATGCTGTACAAGGTGTTTCATCCTTTTTGGGTTCACAAAGCCTGGAATGGCAACTGAGTCAGAAGAACTCACTACTCAGTCAGTGGCTCTGATGGCTCAACTGTGAAATGTGACACACATCGAGGGCAGAGTCATGACCCTTGAGGACAAATGACCAGTCATCTTGGCAGATTCAAGGTACTCCCCAAGTATCATCCATGGTTAGTCATGGAGTCAAGTGTGGATAATAGTAGTGATATAGGCAGACCTGGGTCCCCTGTGGAGATGTCTATTGTATTATAAGAGCTGGGAAAAAGGCTTCCAAGGAAGTAGGAATAGCTTGGTGAATGATAAAGACAGCCCAAACTCTGAAGATACCAATCTTAAACTCAGACAAGAACTCTTGAAAATTGGAATGTGAGGACATTCTACCAGAGTGGTAAATTAGACAGCTACATGAAAGAGATGTTAAGACTTAACATCGACATTTTAGGATTGCCAGATGTTAGAATGTTAGGTGGATGGAATCTGGAAAAATAGACAGGTGACAGTGAACTTAAGAATGGAGATGGAATAAGGATGAGAAAGGGTAGCAAGCACCATGCAGGGATATTGGCCAATATCAGAGAGCGTGCTGATGGCAAATTTCAAAGTAAAAACAATGAACATTGTGCATTTACAATTGTGCAAGTGTAAGCAAGATCATAGTGATAAAGAAATTGATATACTCTATGAAGAGGTGCAAAAAGCATTGAAGCATGTCAAAAGTGGTGACATCTTCATGGGTGCTTTGAGCACAAAAAGTTGGTGGAGAGGTGTGGAAATGTGGTGAGAGCCTATGGACTACGAATGAAAGACCACAGAGGAAACACCTGACAGTTCTGTGAGGAAAATAAATTGGTCATCTTGAGTACACTCTTCAAACAACAGCAGGAAAAGTCCAGATACTCACAGAAACCAAATAGATTTTCTGATGATCAATGGGACTACAAGAACAGCATCAAAAACGCCTTCAATTACCCAGATGCAAACATCAACTGAAATCACGGTCTCTTCAGAATGAAGCTGGAGGTCAAGCTGAAAATCCTGCAAAGAAATGCCATGAAAGACCAAGATAACCGAGACAGACAGAGAGAAAGATGTGAGGATGAAGTATGCTGTGGAGATTACCAACAAGTACTTTACTTCAGGAAGAATAGACCAAAATCTGATTGAGGAGGAAATACCAGAAAGACACTGGGAAAGGTTGAATTAGATCTTGGAACATGCAATAACTGAAACAGTTCCTAAGAGAGGGGGAAACATCTCGAGTGGATGACTGATAAAATACTAATTATGATCTAGTAAGGAAACAGAACAAGAACAGAGAAGATAATGACAAAATAAAAAAATAGATAAGAAAAGCATGTACATCGGCCAAAGGAAAGTAGTGTGAAGACCATTGCAAGGAAGTAAAAGAAATGGAGAATAGGCACATTAAATCATTTCAAGAAAAAGTTAAAGCATTGCTGGACAAGAAGAAAAGAATAACTACAGGTCGTTCCATGTAAGGAGCAAAGAAGGTGTACTCTTCATAAATGAAAGTGTAGCAAAACAATGGATGGAGCATCAGTGAGCTATATGATGATGAAGATAAAAGTGAATTGGTACCATCAGAGGAAAGGGTAGAAACTGAGACAATAGAGGCAGAAGTCTGTGCAGTGATCAAAAAGTTGACAGCAAAGAAAGCAACAGGAATGAATGAGATACCAACAGAATGCCTGAAAGACTGAGTGATGTTAACATTAGGATACTGATAGACAAAATTTACAAAACAGGATTTCTACCTGAGGATCTTATGCAGTGTTCATTAAGCACCCAAATAAACCCTAGGGTGTTTATAAGCCTCACGAGCCATGTGAGGAAAATGATTAGAATCATTTTAGAAAGAGTCAGTAGAAGCAAAAATAGAGGATAGCCAGTCTGGATTCAAACCAACGAAAGGAACAAGGGAGGAAATCGTTAGCTTAAGAATCGACATTGAAATATATCCGAAACTGCAAAAACCTGTGTATGTATGCTTCATACACTATGAGGAGACAGTTGAAAGGGTCTACCAGCAGAAAGTAATGGAGTATTTAAAAAAATTAGAAATGGACAAAATGATAAAAGGATAATTTTGAATCTATGTTGGAACAAATCAGCAGTAACGAGACTATACTGACCTCTCATACAGCTTCCCAATCAGAAGAGGAGTTAATTAGGGATCTGTTATGCCCCCAAAACTGTTCAACCCGTTCATTTAAGCTATCTTCAGATACCTAGAAAATCTATCAGGTTGTAACTTTGGTGGTTAGAACATCAACAATGAGATACGCAATTGACACTTCACTAATTGCAGAGTCAGAAGAGGCACTACAGAAAATTGTAAACAATGTGAAAGCACGGAGTATGGAATACAGACTAAGAATAAATCTGAAGAAGAACAAGACAATGATGATAAGCATATTCCTACCATGGAAGTGAAAATTGAAGTAACTGGATAAATCCTGCAACAAGTGAAAAAGTTCACTTATCTTGAACAGATGACAAGAGATGTTATTGTGAAATCCAAAGAAGAATTGAGATAGCCAAAACCAGCTTTGACACGATGAAGGACATGTCAACATCAAAGAACCTGAATGTGAATGCATTTGAGGTATGGACATAAAAAGGAAAATGTTGCTCATATCCTACACTGACAGAAAGACTGATAAGAAAGTGATGGAAATGGCAGGAGGACGGAGAAAAAAATGCATAACATTAAAGAGAGAAAGATACGATATTTTGGTCACATCATTTGAGTAGATAGTACATAGGGATAATTATCAGAAAGATCAATAGAAAACATAGGAGGGAGGAACAGAGGAGAAATTGGATGATAGATATATGGACCATTGTAGTTGACCCATGCGAAGTGTGTAAGGATAGCACAGACATAAATAGATGGAGATCTATGGCAATTGACATTCTGGGAAGTAGGTGACAACAATGAGTGAACAATCCTTTTGCTGGACTGGATTCAAACAAACATTCAAATCCCAAACCCTAACCTACTGTGGAGGCCCATTGAGGTATCTGAGGGGTTTGAATGCATTTGGTACCAGTTTATGGGTAAAACATTGAGCTGCAGGACAAATACAGCACATAGCACATAGTTTCCAGAGGAAGGATAGGATGACTCATGTCAATGGAGTGAGGCCACTGTTGCTATGCACTGGCAGAAAACAAATTCAGACTGTGATTTCACATGACTAAACCATAACACAGTGGTTAGCACAGCTGCCTCAGGGACCCAGATTCAATTCAGACCTTGTGTGGAGTTTGCACGTTCTCCCCATTGTAGGTAATTTTCTGGCTATGATTGGACAGGTAAGAATGGAACCATGTGAGTACAGTCCCACTTGGCTGGATGATGGTGAAGAGCCATTGGTTGAAGATGATATGGTCTATTCTGCCAAAGGCTGGAGATGGGTTATGAAAGACAAGGAGGGATAGTTTATCTTTGTCAGTCGCATAGGATGTCATTGGTGACTTTCATAAGAGATGGTTTAGTACTGGAGAAGGGGCAGAAACCAGACTGGACAAATTCAAACATGAGTTCTGGGAAAGGTGCACACGGATTTGAGAGATGACAGTACACTCAAGGTCTCTGGAAAGAGATAGGGCAGCGGTTTGAAAGGATGGTAGGGTCAAGGGTTATTTTGCTTTAAAGAGAAGGATAATTTTTTAAAAATTCATTCGTGGGACATGGGCATCGCTGGCTGACCAACATTTATTGCCCAGCCCTAGTTGCTCTTGGAAGGCAATTGAGAGGCAACCACACTGCCGTGGCTCTGGAATCACATGTAGGCCAGACCAGGTAAGGACACAGATTTCCTTCCCTAAAGGACATTAATGAACTGTGGTGAACCATCGTTGGTTCCCACTAGATAGTACTGAGCCAGGGTCTGGCCAGTACTACAAGTATGTATATATGTTGCTGTTGGGGTTAGGGATGGGTTGTTCTACTTGTTGCTGTTGGGGTTAGGGTTGGGCTGTTACACCTTGTATTATAGTTATTGTGGTACATCCCAGTTGGGCTCCGCCTCCTGGGAGAGGTATAAAGGTCACTGCTCTGTCTGGGACCCCTCAGTCTGGGATTGTGTATATAATTAGTAGCTTCGTTGTAACAGCAAATAAAAGCCTTTATTTCCTGAGCATCTCAAGCCTCGTGTGTGATAACGCGCATCAATTTTATTTGCTGTTAAGTAAACTCTCGTCGTAAAAAAAAAATGATACAGAGAGTATGGAGCAGATATTGAAACCTGAACGTCTTACACTGGATCCACGTGCGGCGGGCGCCTCTAACACCTTCGAGCACTGGTTGAAATGTTTTGAGGACTACCTGGCAGCCTCCGCAGCGGTCACCACAGACGATGACAGGCTCCGGGTCCTCCATGCGAGGGTAAGCGACACCGTATACCTCGCGATCCGTGTGGCCACCGACTACACAAAGGCCCTCGAGCTTCTTAAGAAGCGTTACATTAAACCGCCAAATGAAATGCATGCTCGATACCTCTTAGCCACTCGACGACGGCAGCCCGGCGAAACGACGGAAGAGTACGCGAACGAGCTCCTACAGCTAGCCAGGGGCTGTAACTGCAAAGCAGTGTCGGCAGATCAGAATATGAACAACCTCGCTCGAGATGCGTTTGTGGCGGGAATCGAATCATCTTATATCCGACTCAGACTACTGGAGCAAGGTCATCTTGACCTCACTAAATCGATAGAACTGGCGGGTATGTTGGAGACGGCCTCCAAAAGTCTAATATTGTATCCTGAAGACCACGTGGAGACAACGTGGCAGGAGCAGTCGCTGATCCGTCCTCATCCCTCGGGTCCGAAAAGCTGCGTGATGGCGTGCCCACACTCGGGCCTGACGACGGCAGCAGCTCCGAGCGGCCCGCGGTGTTACTTCTGTGGGGGAGCGAAGCATACTCGGCGACGGTGTCCCGCTAAAGCTGTGTTGTGCTCCGCCTGCGGTAAGAAGGGGCACTATTCGAAAGTATGCCGATCTAAACATGCTTCTAGGAACAGCAGTGCGGCCTGCGATTCCTCGGAGCCCGGTTCTTCGTCGTCGGCATCGTCGAGGGTTTCGTCCACGTGCGAGGCCAGGACGACGCCATTACGGTCGGCGGAGTCGGAGATGCGTGACCACCAGGGGTCGCTGATTTTGGCGCCATCACCCACGTGCGACCTATGGGAGCGGCCATGTTGGTCGGCACCGACCACGAACGACCAGCAGGGGTCATCCTCGTCAATTTCAGCTGCCTGCAGTGGCGCTCATGAACCAACAGTGGCGTCGATCATCCTGGACCAGGCCAAGCCTCATAGACTCAACAAGTCTATGATGGACGTTCAGGTAAACAACCACTTGATTTATTGTCTGTTTGACAGCGGGAGCACTGAGAGTTTTATCCACCCAGACGCTGTGAAGCGGTGTGGACTCCAGATTCAACCTGTCAAACAGACAATTTCTATGGCATCAAGGTCCCAGTCTGTCACCGTGCTAGGGAGTTGCGTGGTAACTTTAACGGTGCAAGGCATGGTTTACGAGCGCTTCAAGCTCCTGGTGTTGCCGCACCTTTGCGCGCCAATTCTTCTCGGACTAAACTTCATGGTCCACTTGAAGAGTGTAACCCTACAGTACGGTGGGCCACTCCCTCCGCTTTCAGTGGGAGAACAGCAGCTTCCAAATTGCCCAACGCGCCCCGCCTGTAGCCTCTCGACGCTGAAGATCACCACACCCTCCCTGTTCCAGAATCTTGTGCCAGGCTGCAAGCCCATTGCGACTAAGAGTAGGCGTTACAGCGTTGAGGATCGGATCTTCATTCGATCTGAAGTTCAGCGGCTCCTCAAGGAAAGGATCATACAACCTAGCGCTAGTCCGTGGAGAGTGCAGGTCGTGGTGGTCAAGAGTGGGAACAAACCCCGGATGGTCATTGACTATAGTCAGACCATTAATGGATACACGCAGCTGGATGCGTATCCCCTCCCGCGCATATCTGACATGCGCAGTACCGGGTGTTCTCCACCATAGACCTCAAGTCTGCCTACCACCAACTCCCCATTCGCCCAGAGGACCGACAATACACGGCTTTTGAGGTGGATGGTCGCTTGTATCACTTTCTCAGGGTTCCCTTTGGTGTCACCAATGGGGTCTCGGTCTTCCAGCGTGCTATGGACCGAATGGTGGACCAGAACGGGCTGCGGGCTACCTTCCCGTACCTGGATAACGTCACCATCTGCGGCCATGACCAGCAGGACCACGACATAAATCTCCTGAATTTTCTACGCACTGCATCTCGCCTGAGTCTGACCTACAACAGGGAGAAGTGTGTATTTCGTATGCGCCGTTTAGCCATCCTCGGATACGTGGTGGAAAACGGGGTCATTGGCCCTGATCCAGACCGTATGCGTCCCCTCTTTGAACTTCCCCTGCCCACTAGTGCAAAAGCACTGAGGAGATGCTTAGGCTTCTTCTCTTATTATGCACAGTGGGTTCCCAATTACGCGGACAAAGCCCGTCCGCTCATCAAGTCCACTTCTTTTCCCCTAACATCAGAGGCTCGATTGGCCTTTGATAAACTAAAAGCCGACATCGCGAAAGCTATGATGCACGCTGTTGATGAGTCCATCCCCTTTCAGGTGGAGAGCGATGCATCTGATTTCGCCCTGGCCGCCACACTTAACCAGGCGGGCAGGCCCGTCGCCTTTTTTTCCCGCACCCTCCAAGGCCCCGAAATTCGGCATTCAGCGATGGAAAAGGAGGCCCAGGCCACTGTGGAGGCCGTCAGGCACTGGCGCCATTACTTGGCGGGAAAACGGTTCACCCTGATCACGGACCAGCGGTCCGTGGCGTTCATGTTCAATAACACGCTGAGGGGCAAGATCAAGAACGACAAGATCTTGCGGTGGAGAATTGAACTCTCCACCTATAACTATGACATCATGTATCGTCCAGGGAAATTCAATGAGCCCTCGGATGCCCTGTCGCGTGGAACATGCGCCAGTATACAGGAGGACCGTTTGCAGGCTCTCCATAATGACCTATGCCATCCTGGGGTCACTCGGCTCTACCACTTTGTAAAAGCCCGCAATCTGCCCTACTCGGTGGAGGATGTCAGGTCCATAACAAGAAGCTGTCGGGTATGCGCGGAATGCAAACCGCACTTTTACCGACCTGACCGGGCACAATTAGTCAAGGCCACTCGTCCCTTCGAAAGACTGAGTGTCGACTTTAAGGGCCCCCTTCCCTCAACAGATCGGAATGTGTACTTCCTCAACATCATTGATGAGTACGCGAGATTCCCTTTTGTTATTCCCTGCTCTGATACATCCGCTGCCACGGTTATCAAGGCATTCCGTGATCTTTTCGCCCTGTTTGGGTACCCCAGCTACATTCACAGCGACAGGGGCTCGTCGTTCATGAGCGATGACTTGAGGCAATACCTGCTCTCATACGGGATTGCCTCTAGTAGAACCACGAGCTACAACCCTAGGGGTAACGGATAGGGGAACGTGAGAATGCTACAGTCTGGAAGGCTGTCTTACTGGCGTTGAAGTCAAAAAGCCTTCCAGTCGCCCGTTGGCAAGAGGTGCTCCCTGATGCGCTCCATTCCATACGCTCACTCCTGTGTATGGCAACCAACGCTACTCCCCATGAGAGGCTGTTTTCATTCCCTCGGAAGTCTTCCTCTGGGACCTCATTACCGTCTTGGTTGACGTACTCAGGACCTGTCCTCCTGCGGCGACATGTAAGGGCCCGCAAGTCCGACCCGTTGGTCGAACAGGTCCATCTCCTCCACGCCAACCCTCAGTATGCCTATGTGGCATACCCTGATGGGCGAGAGGACACGGTCTCGATCCGAGACCTGGCGCCAGCAGGGGATGTAGAAACCCCTGTCGCTCCCATACCCCCTGTTAGAAACCCCCCAACTATTGTTTCCCCTCCGGACACGGCGCGGGCAGCATCGGGACCATTACTTAACCCTTTTACTCCCGTGTACAGCTTGCCTGTGTCCAGAGGATGGTCGCCACTTCAGGGCATGTCGGAACTCAACGAATTATCATCACCTCGGGGTCAACCGGCCCGTGAGACTGTGGAGGAACCGTTGGACATCGCCTTGGAGAGAACGCCACCGCGAGTGCCTACTCCGGTGTCATCGCCGGTGTTGAGGAGGTCACAACGACGGTGCGGTTCCCCTGACCGTCTGAACTTATAGACTGATGACAAATTATTCTGGGTTTTTTTGTACCCCGCCGGCCTTTGTCTTCAAAGGAGGGGTGAATGTGGTGAACCATCGTTGGTTCCCACTGGATAGTACTGAGCCAGGGTCTGGCCAGTACTACAAGTATGTATATATGTTGCTGTTGGGGTTAGGGATGGGTTGTTCTACTTGTTGCTGTTGGGGTTAGGGTTGGGCTGTTACATCTTGTATTATAGTTATTGTGGTACATCCCAGTCGGGCTCCGCCTCCTGGGAGAGGTATAAAGGTCACTGCTCTGTCTGGGACCCCTCAGTCTGGGATCGTGTATATAATTAGTAGCTTCGTTGTAACAGCAAATAAAAGCCTTTATTTCCTGAGCATCTCAAGCCTCGTGTGTGATAACGCGGCATCATGAACCAGATGGGTTTTTCCAACAATCGACAATGGTTTCATGGTCATCAGTAGATTCTTAATTCCAGATTTTTTTATTGAATTCAAATTCCACCATCTGCCGTGGTGGGATTTGAACCCGGATCCCCAGAATATTAGCTGAGTTTTGGATTAATAGTCTAGCAATAATATCACTAGGCCATCACTTCCCCATAAAATCAATGTCAAGAGTGGGATGGCAGATTAGATGAAGAGAGGTACAATCAAAGACTAGATGGGAGAGAAACCAGAAAATGATGCAGGTTAGAGGCTAGGATAACAGAAAAACTTAGTGTAAGTTTGGCCTGGTAGACAAGGGGAAGGGAGGGCCTTGATAAAAGTAGCTCAGATGATCTCAATTTTAGTAACAAAGAAATCCATGGGTTCCTCACACATTGTTGCAAGTGAGAGTGAAGGAGATAGGGGAGAGAAGCTTAAGAAGATATTATGTACTTGAGAAAAGAAACCAAAGATTAACTTTTGCATTCCAAGATGATCCTGAGATAGTGAGTGTTTTTGGCAAAGATCAGGATCCAATATTACTTTATGTGGTGCAATCAGTTCTACCAGCCTCTCTTGAATTTCCACTCATAGAAAGAAAAGACTTGCATTGCAGTGATGATTTTCATGGCCTCAACATATGCCAAAGTGCTACTTTGAAATGTTATGCTGATAAACAATACACATCCAAATTTCTGCAATTGTCAGTTGGACACCAAGAAGTATACACAAGCAACACAGAGTTATGCTCCCTCCATTTATTTCTTGCTCTCCAAGGGCAAATGTCCTAAAATTCCCACAGCAACTTATCAGTTCGCTGTGCAAATATATGGAGCTCTCATCTATCCTGCACGGTAAAGATTGCTCTCTTTGTAACTGTATGGGAGCTCCCATTTATTCTGCTAGCAATAGCCATGTGGATTTCCTGTCAATCCGAAAGATAAGGTTACGCTCTGTGGAACTGCATGGAATTTCAGTTCATTCATCAGGGTCAGGGTTACTCATTATGTAACTATATGGTTTCTGTTTATTCAGCCATGTTGTACAATAGAAACCAACAACTACCACTTCATCTTTAGTCTTCCTTCAATCAATGTTACTCCTAGCCTCACAAATTCCTGTCTCCATAAGAAACTTATACATCTTTCCATTACTAACCCTAGCTCTTAGAAGCTTGGTTTCTACGTGTCAAATATTTTTAACTCTATAAAGTCACATTGGCCTGAAAGTTGAAAGTTGTTTGATATTATGGTCGGATGTTTTAAATGTCTTTCATACCCTTGGATAGGATTAACATGTAGGCCCGGCTCTTCAAAGCTGCAGCAACACCCAAAAATTCCCACAACTTGATGCTGCTGCACATTTCTTCCAGGACCTTCCAATCCCAGCTTTCACAGATGTATACAGCACAACATCCCTCCGAGAACTCCTTTGGATTGGAGTAGAGTTGGGAAAGACAAGACACATACCTGTTTTATGGCATTAGCTGCCATGTGGTAAGTTTAAAGCCCAGTCTTTGAACGTTAGTAAATGGGTGAGTGAGTGAATGGGTAAGTGGGTTAGGTCAGTAGGTGGGTAAGGTGGGAACATGGATGAAATGATAGGTGAGTATGTAGGTAATTAGGTTGGTTCGAGAGGGGTAGCTAGGTTGGGGGGGGGCTTGTTAGGTGGTTAGAAAGTGGTCAGGAGATAAAGGGCAGGTGATTAGGGGGGTCTGTTGTTACCCAGGTGTTAGATTAGGTTTTAATCTGTCCAACATTTTCTGGGAAACTATCCAGGTAAGTATTGTGGAATTGCCTAAAGTCTCTGACTCGAGCTCAGAGTTGGAGACATTCGTAGGCAGCAGGGAAATTGCCCATGGGAAGTTTAAACTTCCCAGGCAATTCCATGTTGGTCCGCACATCAGGGCATCAACAGGGCTGCGAAGCACAGCTTTAGTCGTAGGCTCCGGGGACCGGAGGATTTGACCTGCTAAGCAATCCTTCTATTTCTAGCCTCCAGCCTTTGTACCTCTCAAATGTACAACAATCTGCATTCTTTTATATGCTTGTTTATTTGAATTCAGAACCTACGAACCTCTACATCCTCATTGTCTAAAATCAAAACATAGTACTTTTGGTTTACTTAATCCCTTTTCCAACTTGGTGGTGAGCTGCACAATGTACCTTGGCCTTCAACGAACATTGCCCTGCATAGTTATGTGGAGTCACTGATAAATCAGCAGTTTAAGGATTATACCAAACTCCAGCTCAGGGTTGGAGACATTCGCGGCCCTTGGCAGCAGGGGAATTGCCCATGGGAAGTTTAAATTTCCCAGGCAATTCCATGTAGATCTGCCTATCAGGGCATCCACAGTGCCCAAAGCACATCTTCAGTCGTGGGGTCCAGGCGCTCTGTGCATGATATATTATGCCCTCTACTGAGGTGGATTTAGAGGCAGGGAGGGCATTTAATTGGATGGGATGGAGACAGATTGGGACCCCAACTTTGCCCACTTATTAACCCAGCAACAGGTAGGCCTGTGACCATGCAGAAGCATGAAGAACAAACCTGTGCATAATATAAAAGCAAATTACTGTGGTTGCTTGTGGTTTGTGTGTGCGTGCATGCGTACGCGTATGTGTGTGTGTGTGTGGGTGGTGGAGTTGTTTTTGTTCAAAGGCACTCAGTGCCTGATGGAGGGACCAAGCATCAGGAAAAGGGGATACCTGCTGAGAGCCAGTCTGCTGTCCTTGCTGCCAAGCCCATAACAACCATCTCCAACCCCACCATCTCCAACCCGTGAAGCCCCTCCTGCCATCATTTTGCTCTGACCCGAGTCGCTCCAAGATGGGGGAGTTCTGACAGTAACCACACCTCCCTGCTGAGCAAAAGAGCAAATCAGGCAGGTGAAAATATAAGCAAAAGAAAGCAACTCATGTCTGTCATCTGTTCTCCAGCCAGTAGGCCAGACCCCTGTTGGCACCATAAAATTGCCCCAGTAATTTTGTAGAACAAATTTTGTAGAGTAACTACGTAGAGTTTCTATTTATCCTGAAGACTCATATAGTCTTGAAATGTTAACTCTGTTTCTCTTTCCACAGATGCTGCCAGACCTCCTGAGTATTTCCAGCACTTTCTGTTTTTATTTCCAATCTCCAGCATCCACAGTATTTTGCTTTTATTTTAGAGTTTCTGATTATTCAGCAGTGCATGGAGGATTAAACTCAATAACAGTCTGCAAATGCTATTCAGAAAAAGTGGAAACTGTTTACTGGAGAGAAATTGAAATGTCACTGAAGTGAGAAGAGATGCCTGCTGGACAATTTAGTGACACAAAGGATCAACCCTAATCCTGCCCAGTGTTAACACTCATTATCCTGGTGCATATGCTTGAGGGTGTATCAAATATTTAGTTATCCAATATATTGCTATAATGTAATCTGTTCTAGCACCTCATTACAAAAACAGAAGTATAATCTGTACAAAACTGTTGCAGGTTTACTTTCTTCAAGTTTAAATGGTTGAGGGGTAATTCCTTAAAATTGTCATCAGCAGCAATTCCTCAATTTGAGGATGATATCTACTCAGGATCATGAGTTAACCATGGGTCTTTATGTGATTGAACAACTCAATTCTCAACCCCCAGATCTTTAGACACATGGGTTTGGATGTCCCATGAGGCAATGGGATATGAAGTGCAAGATGTACTTCCTTTTCTTCCCTGCACTGCCACTGCTCTGCCTCAGGGTCCAAAGCACAATGTGCCTTGATGGAGAAGTTGTCGTTATTCTGAACAACTGGCAGTAATTGGCTCCTCACAGTTATTTAGGTCAATGTCCAGCATGCTTCCAGAAAAACTTCAGACCATCTTTGAAATATTTTCCTTGCTCGTCTCTGGAAGTTTGACCTTTTGAGAGTTGAAACAACAGGACCTGGCAGGGAGATGGTTTATGTTCATTTGGACACAGTGGTCAGTCCACTGAAGTTGATTTGTCAGGAGTTTTGCCCGAATATTTGTGGACTGGCTTCAAGAAGTACATTACCATTTGTTCAACAGGTCTCCCATTGAATCTGGATGATGCAGCAAGGCATTGCTGATGGAATTTCTCTAGTGTTCTTCTGTGTCACTGATGCATGGTCTAGGTATCACTGCAGTACAGGAGCTTGGTCATGACAACTGTACTGTAGTCTGGACTTTTGTTGACTTTTCATTGTTATACACTCACTGCCATAGTTTGTAAAAGACTCAACTGATGCAGTTGATCTGCTGTTGGATCTCCCCATCATTGGTAACCTTTTGTGAAAGATGGTTGCCAGGAAATATTTGGCTGATCACTGTGGATTGATTTATTAGTTTTGATTCGCAACATACAAGGCCAGGTCTGTATGCAGAATTGAAGAGATTGAGAACAAGTGTGCATATACTGATTGGCACATGCACAGTGGCCCACTCAGCAGCTGACCTCTCAGACAGGAATAGGCCCTGCTCCCTACTTTTCAGCATGAATCAGTCTGAGGCACTGTGTGATGCACAGAGTGTTGGAGATCCATTCAGGTAAGTACGCCCAAAATAATGGGTGGGAAATTCTCCCATTTTCCTGCCCATTGGGTACTTAGTTTTGTTGTGGGAGAATCCTGGCCATGACTAGAGCATGATTCTTTTGAACCCAACCACTGAATTAAAAATACTACTACTTAAACCATCATCAAAGATACATGATTAGTTTTGTAACCAAAAAGGAGTTTGGTTTCCCTGTCAAGGGAAGAATTAATGCAGTATTCACAGTACACGTTCTACATGCATATTTATTCAGCAGATCATTCACTGGTTATTGTGGAATTCCTGGGCAATCATTCAGGCAGAGTTACTCCCTGTCTGTTCTTTGCTTCCATGCCTCATAGTCCATGAGATATCCCCACTATTTTTACATCCAATGGAGCATGTTTTGGACTCTCAATTAATTTTGGGACTACCAAGTACCCATTTTATGTAAATAGATAGTTGGTCTGATCAGGATTTATTCAATGGAGTAGCAGGTCAACTTTGCAATAATGCATCTACATTGGAGTAGTTTATTTTGTTTACCTCATCTCCCCAATATAAGAACAATGAACAAAATCAAAGCAGAAAATAGTGGAAACACTATTTACAACACTATTATAGCATAGAGAGAACAGAGGGATTTCTTTTTTGAGTAAGAATCCCTTGAACTTGCTGTGTGCTTCCAGTATTTTCTGTTCTTGTTTCAAATTTCCAGGATCAGCGAGGAAATTTTTTTCTTCCTGTTCCTTTGAGTTTGGCATCAACCGCTATTCCTGCTAAACCATTCTAGATGTTGTTCATCCCTTATGTAAAGAAATAACTCAAAGAATAAATCGTAAACTTGTCCTTTACAACTGTGAACATGTGTTTCCTTGTCTTACGTACAGATAAAACTGAAGTAATTTTGGGTTTACCTTTTCTGTTCTGTTATATATCTTATGAAAGTTCAGTGCGTCTTTGAATCGGAAGAACCTAAGCTTACCTTGTTGGTTCTTACCCCTTGAGTTAGAAAGTTGTGGGTTCAAGCTCAATGCCAGAGACGAGCACATAATCTGGATTGATACTCCAGTGGTGAGGGAGTGCCACAATATCAGAGGTCTCTCATTTTGGATGAGACATTAAACTGAGGCCCTGTCTGCCTTCTCTGATAGATGGAAAAGGCTAAACAATAATATTGTTGAGGTGGCCTGAGCAAAATTTATCCTTCAACCATATTATGTACAAAAACATATTATCTAGACATTACCTCATTGCTGCTTGTAAGATCTTTCTGTGCACAAATTGGCTGCTATGTTAGGCCACTTGAAACTAGAGGTTACACCCCAAGTTCGTTAATTGTGAAACACTTTGGGGTGTCCTGAAGTTGCAAAACAGGATATATCAATTTCTTCCTTTATCTTGATCAATCGAGTCTGCCATTGTTGCTCCTTGGACTATCAGGTGACTCATTTTGTCTATAGAAAAAACACTTCAAAAATAATTCATTATGTGAAGCACTTTGTGAATTTTCAGTTCACTGCATAAATATTTTTTTCATGTAACTGACTGAAACTTTTGAAGTTTACCGATGACTCAAAGTTTGGAAATGGGCTAAACAATGAGGAGGTGACTAGCAGACCACAGGAGGACATAAACAGACTAGGCAGTCACATGGCAGTTGAGATTTAATGTGGCAAATTTAGGAAGGAAGAGGAGAGTCAATGGTACAAAATGGCAAAATAATAAATGTTACAATTTTAAAGGGGGATGCAGGGACAGAAACAATTGAGGGCTTGCATACACAAATCTTAGAAGTTAGGACAAATTGATGAGGCAGTTAAAAAATACATATGCAATCATGGGCTTTATAAGTATAAGTATTGTACAGGCATAGAAAATTTTAAAAATCAAGTTATGTTAATGTTTAAAAAACTAAACTTTTATGAGGCCAATTCTTTAAGGTATTTGGTCCCTGGTAGGATGGGAAGTAAATTTGCTTCTGAGGGAAGGAGTGAATTTGATTTCTGGAAGAATTTGATTGGGGATGGGGAGACGTGGAAGTGAATTTGATCCCTGCCCTAAAAAAGAGTCAGTATCATGATTTCAGTCATTTGAAAAGAAGTGGTTAATGTCATAATGTATATACTGGTTATCTTATGTAAATATGTAAAACAGTTTAAATAATAACACAAAGCCAAACACCATTGCTCTTGTAGGGGTTGTGGGATGCTGCATCTTGGAAAGAGGTTTATTTCAGGTGTTTTTCAATCCAGTCTTTGAATGGGGTTACATTTGTGTAAACGCTGAAAAGTTCTTGACTGCATCCTTTCTCATACCCCCAGCTCACCAACCCCACCAGGTACCAAGTGAGAGCAGAACCCGCCCTGTCTGGAGCAGGGAAGGTTGCCACACCACCTGTCTCCAACGGGCAGATGTTTGAGAAACCACTTGGGTCCTGACGGGCGCAGAACATGTTCTCTGTGATGCTGACGGAGATCCCATGATTCTCATACTGCTGCTCACACTGGACAGAATCACCCATTTCAATGGTGCCCACACGGATGGTGTCATTTGAATGGACCGAATCCTTGGCATCACTTTGTATTGTCCACCCAGTAACATAGCCCTGCATATTCATGATGGATAGATCTTTTACATCAGGGAGACACACAGGCTGCACTTGGTCAGTAATTTTCGCCTTGTCCATTAGCTTGATTATTGCAATATCCGAATCTAGCAGTACTGGGTCATAGGAGGGATGCACAATAATTGAAGCAATCTGAAGGAATTAAATCAGAAAAATGTAAAAGTTGTTTGAATGTTTTTTCTCATTCAATAAATATTTTGTGCTCTTCAAAGTGGGATCGGCAATGATGAGAATCGAATGTATTTCACTTGTACATGCAGTTGCTTCCTTGGCATATATTTTATGCAAACCAAAGCTCCCTCTATAGTTTCCCAGTTGTATAAGATTATGTACATAGGATATATGGCAGATAAACAGGCTTTTCGGCCCAATCAGCCCATGTTGGTCTTTGTGTTCCATTCAAGCTTCATTTAAATCTACCATCGTAACCATCTATTTCCTTCTCCCTCAAATGCTTGTCGAGCTTTCCCCTAAATATATTTATACGATTCATTTTAAGCATTCATTGTGGTAGTAAGTTACACACACTCACTATTCTGTGAAGAAAGTTTATTCTGATTCCCTATTGGATTTCCTGGTGACTATCTAACATCGGCTTCTAGTTATGTTCTTCACAATATAAGGAAATGTTCTATCAGCATTTACTCCACCAAAACTTATTTATTTTTAAATACCTCTATTAGGTCACCCCTCAGCGTTCTTTTATCGAGCGAAAAGAGACTCAACCTGTTCGTTTTCCTGATATTATGCTCAACACCCTCTCCAGTGTTTCTATATTCTTTTTTTAAAATGTGGCTACCAGAACTGCACAGTGTGATCTAAATAAGTTCTGCTACACATTTGGCGCATTGTTGCTACTTTTCAGTTCTATTTCAAAAAATAAAGCTTTTTTGATGGCCTTGTTTACTTTTGGCACAGCTCTTAGTAACCAAAATGTCCTTGTTCCTCTACCCAACCTAGACGTGACCTTATAAACAATAAATTATCTCCCTACTCTTCCTACAAAAATGCTGCCTCTTTTAGTTCTCTATCCAAAGACAAGGCTGAACCACATCAAATGGCATCACCTCAACAGTATGGCAAGGAGGCAAATCCACCCCAGCTGGAACAGGAACAAACCCCAAGCTGTTGGCAGCAATCTGATCCACATGCCAGCAACCCAGCCAGCTAAGCCAACTAGTTCCCCAGGGAGTCCGGGCTGCTATGGAACATCCATTTTTACAATGAGATTGTGGTCCAGTGACGGTAGAGAGGCTCCAACTTTCTTTCCATTACATGGTTGTTCAAGAATATTTCTCATCTCACCACCTGACATTGGCATATGTTGGAAGGATTTGCAGGTTGATTAACAATTTCAACCCCCCCAAAACTTGATGCCAACTGCAAAGCCCACATTGTTAATGCAAGTTATGAATAACAGTGGTCCCAGCACTGATCCTTGTGGATATAACTTTCCACTTTCTGCGACTCTGAATAATTATCCTTTGCTCCCACTCTCTGTTTTGCGTCTTGAAGCCAGTTAACAATCCATTTTGCCAATTGTCCCTTGATTCTACGACCGGTACTTTCCCAAAGGAATTCCAAGTGCCAAATTCATGTAAAACGGGAGTAACTCACACTGGTTTTTTTAGCGAGATTTTCAAAATGAATCTCCCACACTCTGAGCACTACAGAGAGACCTCAGGGAGATTCACGATGAAAATCCAGGGATGGGGCCGATTCGTGCTGGAGAGGCCAGCAGCATAACGCTGAGCGACCACTGCACATGCGCCGATCTGTCATAGCGGAGATTGGCGCATACGCAGTAGCTCATAGTTACCCCCCATTTCTGCCCTCCGATTCCCAAACCCCCTGATTGCTGGCCTCCCAGATATCCCCGGGCCAGGACCAGCCCTGACCCCACACACCCCCCTCCAATGGCCAGCCCCAATTAGCCCCTCCTTTCCCTCTGCCATCGATCTCAACTACAGTGTGGCAGCAGGACTCCCTAACCCCACCGATCTCCACCCCCGCAGGACCCAGCCCCAATAGGCTCTGCCCCTCTGGCCCCCACCCCCTTGCCTGGTGGGCAGTGCCAAGGTGCCCCTCAGACAGTGCTGGGGGCCAGGTTGGCAATGACCAGGGGGCACACTCCTTACCGCTGACCATGTGGGAGGGGCCTCCATGGCCTCACTTTACTCCAATAGGGTCAGACCACTAGCTCCCTGAGGAACAGTAAACCCTGCCGGAGTAAACCACTCCTGACGGGTGGGGGAAGAGCCTGGCAGGCCTGGAGACTTCAGTTCAGGGCCCACTAATGAGGTTGCAATGAAGATTTTAATATTTAAATCAGTTCCGTGCTGATTTCCAACACAGAGTTGATGCTGCTGGAAATCCGTGGCCCGAAGATGCACCGAGGCTGTGACACCCAGTGAGGAGTCCACTAAACGGCCTCCGCTGATGTCTCCAGTGCAGCAGGCTGGGAGGATCGCAGCGCCCCGCCCCCCCCAACATTTTCTAACTGTATTCATTCATTTCTAATGGTGCATCTTTTTGAAAGCCTTTGAAAATCCAGATAAACCACATCTACATTAGCATTACGTATTCTCTCTGTTGCCCCCTCAGAAAATTCAATAAGCTTGGTCAAACAAGGTTTTCCCTTTAAAATCCATTCAAAGATGTACTTTATTCCGAAGTAAGAATACATTTCTTTTCTTCACTCATGTTGGACCATGACATGTTCTGACTTCCTTCTAAAATATAGAATATATAGGATAAATATATTAGCTATCAGTGAGTCGTCTGACATGACACCTTTTCTGTAACAAATTATTAGATTTGAGTAGTAATGCCTCTGCTATCTCTTCCCTAAATTCTTTCCAAAAAAAATTTATATAATCTATAGAGACCCAACATTAACTGGGCTATAAATAGTGTTAAGGGTTTGCAAAGAGTACATATTTCTTGAAATATGTATAAGGGAACATTTTAAACCAATATGTGGAGTGTCCAAGAAGGGAGGGAGATGTGCTGGACCTGATTCTGGGGAATGAAGCTGGACAGGTGGTTGAGGTGGTGTTGGGGGAGCATTTTAGTGATAGCGATCACAACATAGTACAAGTTAAGCTTATTATGGACAAGGAAATAGACAAGCTGCAAAAAAGAGTTTTGGATTGGGGGAGAGCGGATTTTAGTAAAAACAAAACAGGATCTGGCCAAGGTAGACCGGGAACAGCTACTAATGGGAAAATCACAGAAGAGCAGTGTGGGGACATTCAAAAAGGAAATGGGGAGGGTGCAAGCCCTGCATGTTCCCTCTGGGATGATAGGTAGGAATAGCAAGCCCAGAGAACCATGGATGACCAGAGATATTCAGGATACAATGAGAAGAAAAAGAAAGGCTTTTCAAAAGGGAGCAAATCAGTGGAGGCATTAGTGAGGTCTGGAAAGTGCAGGGTGGAGCTTAAGAAAGCAATTAGGAATGCAAAGAGGGGATATGAGAAACCTCTGGCTGGTAAAATTAGGGAAAATCCCAAGATATTCTGTAAGTATATCAATGGGAAGAGGATAACCAGGGAAAGTGTAGGGCCAATTAGGGACTAAGAGGGCAATCTATAGGTGGAGCCAGAGGACATTGGTAGAGTGTTGAATGAATACTTCAAATCCATCTTCACCCAAGAGAATGAGGACGATGGTATGGAATTCAGAGAGAGACTGTGAAGGTCTTGAACAAATTGACATAGGAAAGATCAAGGTATTGGAGGTATTGGATAAATCTCAGGTCCAGGTCCAGGTCGAGATGAATTGTGCCCCAGGCTGTTGTGGGAGGCAAGGGACGAGATTGCAGGGGCTCTGATCCAAATTTTCAATTTCTCTCTTGCCACGGGGGAGGTGCCAGATGACTGAAGAACAGCTAATGTGGTTCCGCTATTTAAGAAGGATTGCAGAGATAAACCAGGGAACTACAGACCAGTGAGTTTCACATCAGTGGTAGGGAAACTATTAGAGAAATTTCTGAAGGAGAGCATCTATCTCCACTTGGAGGGGCAAAGCTTGATCAGGGATAGTCATCATGACTTTGTCAGAGGGAGGTCATGCCTAACAAATTTGAATGAATTTTTTGTGGCGGTGACCAGGTGTGTAAATGAGGGTAGTGCAGTCGATGTAGTTTATGTGGATTTCAGCAAAGCCTTTGACAACATCCCACATGGGAGACTTGTAAAGAAGGAAAATTCACCTGGGATATAGGGTAATTTGATAAAGTGGATTCAAAATTGGCTCAGTTGTAGCAGACAGAGGATGATGACAGAAGGCTACTTTACTGACTGAAGCCAATGTCCAGTGGTGGACCACAGGGATCTGTGTTGGGCCCCGTATTATTTGTTATTTATATAAATGACATTGATGACTATGTGCGGGGGTAGGATTAGTAAGTTTACGGATGACACAAAGATTGGACTGGTGATTAACAGTGAGGCGGAGTGTCTTGGGCTACAAGGTATAGGTGGAATGGTCAAATGGGTAGACAAGCGGCAGATGGAATTTAACCCTGAAAAGTGTGTGGTGATACTTTTTGGAAGGAGTAATTTGACAAGGAAGTATTCAATGAATGGTAGGACACTAGGAAGTTCTGTGGAACTCAGGGACCTTGGTGTGTTTGTCCACAGATCTCTGAAAGTGGAAGGGCATGTTAGTAGGGTGATGAAAAAGACATATGGGACACTTGTCTTTATCAGTCGAGGCATAGATTTCAAAAGCAGGGAAGTCATGTTGGAGTTGTATTGAACTTTGGTGAGGCCACAGCTAGAGTACTGTGTGCAGTTCCGGTTGCCACATTATCGGAAGGATGTGATTGCGCTCGAGGGGGTGCAGAAGAGATTCACCCGGATACTGCCTGGAATGGAACATTTAAGTTATAAAGACAGACATGGACAGAGTGGATAAGGAGCAGCTGTTCTCCTTTGTTGAAGGGTCAGTCACAAGGGGACATTTGTTCAAGGTGAGAGGTAGGGGGTTTAGGGGGGATGTGAGGAAAAACGTTTTTACCCAGAGGGTGGTGACAGTCTGGAATGCGCTGCCTGGCAGAGTGGTAGAGGCAGATTACCTCACATCCTTTAAAAAGTACCTGGATGAGCACTTGGCACACCATAACATTCAGGGCTTTGGGCCAAGTGCTGGCAGATGGGGTTAGGTGGGAGTTCAGATGTTTCTAATGTGTTGTGCGGGTGCCTAAGGGCCTCTTCCGCGCTGTATGATTCTATGATTCAGGGGTTTATCCTCTTTAAATTTGATTCTTTTTGTTTAGTGTACAACCCCTTTTTAAATTTGAAATGCACTTACCTCATTGCTCATCTCATCATTCAGTCATGTCTATCTATTCTATCGTCCTGGTAAATACTGAAGCAAAATATTTTCTTAGTATTTCCAACATATCCCTATCGCTACCTATGGTATTATCGCCTAATGGTCCTATTCGAAGCACAGCCTTATTTGTTATTGATGTGCCTGTAAAATATTTACTGTTTTAAATTCCTTGATAATTTATTTTCATAGTTTCCCTTTGCCTTCCAAATTATTTCTTTGACTTCACTCCTAATCTCTTCATATTCTTTCTTATGATGCACTGTTCTCTGTATGTATTTAATCTATGTACGGGAGCTTGAGCCTGCACTCCCCATGCGTGAAGGGGCTCAAAATCTGGTGAAAACTGAAAATCACAAATCTCGCCAGCAAGATTGCGATCTCCGATTTTCTCCACCCCTCGCCGGTGACGTAATCAGGTTCACACACAAAACAACCTGATTTTAATACATTTCCATAAACTTAAATATTATTATACACACCCGTCACCAAATTATCCCCCCTAACTAAATTTTCATATCTCACCAGTATGACGCCTCATTTTCAACCCTTCAAAAATCAACTTATCTCCAAGCTATTAATATGATTTTTGTCATACTACATACACCCTTCTCTATCATTACCTTAAAGTGTACTATATTACTGTCACTGCCAAGAAAGGTACACAATATTCTAAAGTGGAGAGTTGCAAAAGACTTTACAATCCAACTGGCAGGGTTAAAACTATGATCAGGCAGGGGACATGACTCGCCCATTGCACTTGGGTTGTGCTGATGCCTGTGATCATGGTTTTTCCTGTGCTATGGTAGAGCAAGTGATCAAGGTAGCCAATGAAGTTAAACTGAGGCTTTACCTGTAGCAATTTTTTTCAAAGCCATCTCGGCCTTTTGGCTAAGCTGAAGTTCAGATCAAGTCTGGGAGGGGGTGTAATGCTTCATCCTGTCAGCTTGGATCTTGTATGATCAAGCACAAGATGGGATGTATATCCTGTCTTGTCAGCTTGGATCTGGTTTGTCCCTCGTGTGGGGACTCTGATTGGACTTAATTGTTTCTTTTGATTAGGAATAAAGTACCAAAAGGTACAATTAGAAAAAAAGAAATATCACTCAAATATCAACTTAATACATTTTTAAATTATTCTACACTATCAGCCTTTACTATACTTTATTTATCCCAAAAGCCAGTTAGCTTTCCTTCCTGTTACTCAGTGAATTATGCACCAATACTGTCATTTTTTCCCGTGTTGTGTTCTGTACCTAGGCCAGGATTTTTGGAATGACTCGGGAATCCTTTAAAAATAGCAGATGGAAACCGATTCCAGGATTCCGCCCCATTCCCATTTCCAGCAACATTTGCATTAGAAAAATGTTCTTATGCATTCAAAACTGAAGACAACACTGCCTGGGATCTCTGGTGTCGTAATTTGAAATGAATTAAATGCACAGAGTCTTTTTAAATAAAAAAAACTTTAGCAGATTTCACTTAGGGAAGAAAAAGTCTCTACCTGGCTTTTTCACAGAGTTTCTTATTATAGCGGAATCCATTATGAATGCTTCACTGAGTTTCCAGAGGTCCCGAGGCACACATCTCAGCAGGAGCCTAAGTTCACATTTTGACTGACAGGTTAAGAGGTTGTTAAGAGATTATTAAAAGGATAGTCGAGGTGGGATTTTCCTCCCCCTCTGCAGTAGGTTTTGCAGCTGTGGGTGGGGATGTGCCACCCACTGATAGCAGAATTTTATGGTCCCACTGTTGCCAACAGGGTTTTCTGTTGAACTTGCGGAGGGGGTGCACTGTCAGTGGGAACATGAGATCCCACCAGTATAAACGGCAGCAAGATTTTGGCATCTATCTTTGAGGTGGTTAGTGAAATAGATGTTTGTTTGTTTTTAATGACAGATTGACCACTTGAGGGCATTTACATTTTTTGAATGGGTTTTTTGAATGATAGCCTTTTTCAGTAGAAACTATATTTGAGTAAAAGTTCAATTAGATTGTTAGAATTTTCTTTTTTTTGTCTCCATTTCAAACACATGGATCCAGAAGTCTGACCATAGTGGATTCTGGTAAGTGGCGATGGAAGACAAATGGGGGACATGGAGGGGGGGCATGGAGAATGAGGAAGCCTGAGGGAACATAATGGGGGCAAGTGTGTGGTGAGGTGATGTGCAGGTGATGGTTTTAGCAGCTGACATTCATCATTAAAACTGGGTCAATGTCACAGTAAGTGGAGCCAGACATTCTAGTCTGCCGACATGGTCATTAGCCTGCCTTATTTGCAGCCTCATGCTTGCCTCTGGAGATGGCAGGCCTGACACAACTTGTTGCTGCCTTGTGCTTGTCTTTGGCTTGACTCCATCTCACCTGCGCCTTCCCAACACAAAATTATGGCAGGCTTGGGTTTTTTTAAAAAGGAAACAGGATTCGACCCAACCCCACTCCTTTAGAAAGCTGCAGCCCTTGGAGTCACACTGATTATACTCTCACTGCTAATTTATCTTCCCTAATCTCATTACATTGCATTTATCTACACCAAGAGTTACAAATAGATTAAAACTTTCTGTGCTGCCAACCAAACCCTGACATCCTTGCCAACAAGAACCCCCAATCCTGACCCCATCCCACATTCTGAACTGCTCAGAAAGAGAAGGGAATTGGTGAGGAAACCTCCTTATTTGCTGTACCTTACTGGTATATGCACCTTTCTTTCCTCTCACGCCATGTACTTTTTGCAGATACACGAGCCCACAAAGATCTGAACATAGAAGGGGGTCCATTGTCATTACGATGTGGCAAGAACTCAAATACCTTTTTTTCTTTCCTTTTGAAAATCCTAGAAAAGTAAGCGCAGCCTTGCTATTTTCGCCATATCCCCAAAGTACATTTCTTTAAAAGGGTCTTTGTTTTGTTTTGAACAACAGATATAGGACCTGACATAACCTTAAATAAAGTGGGAGCAATAAACATTTTCCTTTCATTGGACAACAAATGCAATGCACAACAGTGTTCTGGGTGTTACAACATACAGCATCTGAGCATCTTACCCTCCTCTTCTCCCTACAACCCTGCCATATTACTCACTTGTAGATACTGCCGGCTCTTCTCTTGCCGCTCCTCCTCGTAGTAATGCTTTCCAAGAACCACCATCATATCTGCTGTGCTGATCATCACCGCCTTTCCCAGCTCCGTCACACAGTGGGCAGCAACTACAATGTTCCGTTCATTCAGGAGTGCTCCACTGCAGGCCAGGAACCATGTATGCTGCCGGACAATCTCGTTGCTTGTCCGTGATGTCTTCTGGTAGAGCGCAGCCTGCCAGGCCCAAGCCATTGATGGCAGATTCTGCAGGCTGAAATTGCTAAGTTTCCCACAAACTGCCAAGTAGGAGACAAACAAAAGTGCAAGCATTACACTTTAAAACAGCCATGTGAGAAAACATCAGCTAGAAGAAAACAGGAATTTTGACAGGCTTACAGTCTTCAAAGCACAATGAACTGGCTTGGTTGACCTTCATTTGGCTCTGGTCATTGCGCTTCAGGAAGGATATTTTGACCTTGAAGAGGTACCGTGCAGATTCATTACATTGATACTTGGGTTATAGGATTAAATTATGATAACAGGTGAATAGTTTGGGCTAACGTTCCCTCAATATAGATCAAGTTTTAATTTTTTTGAAATGTTTACAATGATTAAACAATCTGATAGATTATGTCGGGAGAAGTTATATTTCCTGATGGGGAAACCTAAAACAAGGGGCATGACCTTTGGGATGCTGTCAGGAAACACTTTGGGTGGAATTCTCCCATGCCATTTAAATCGCCAGCTGTCTCCACTGAAGTGGGATTTTGGTAGGCAAGAAGTTAGAAACTTGGAGTGCGAAGAATAGACTAGGTATGAGCGAGACTGAACTTGGTAGATTTGTGTGGACAGCCAGGGGACACCTCTGGAGTGGTAACGTATCCCTTTGGATATTGTCCTAGGATATATTTTCAAGAGATCAGGCACCATTTGGGATTGTTAAAAGTAAACATAATTGTGCAAAAAAAAGCATAAAATCATTGAAACTGTCAAAGCTGTCAAAGAACTGTCAAGGGATACTAGGTATGTTAACGTGGAAGGGATAAGGGAAAAGGATGGGGACAGGGCATGGGTTGGCATAGGGGTTATGAGGGGTGGGTGGGGCATGTGCAGGCATAATTTGTAATGGCTAGGCCATGGGAGCGTTTGGCGGGGGTGAGGTGCTAGAGGGCTGCATTTTGCTTTAATTTTGTTTTAATTCAACAAAGTGCCAGTGCACAGAAACATGCCTTCCACCAAGCCTGCTTTCACAGCTAGAAACCTCTGATTCATTCTGGGGTGCTAGGTCCAACTTTGAATCCAGCCCATACGTCCTGGAACTAAAATCAAAACTGCGGGTGGCAATTTTTTAAAGGTCGGGTGGGAATTCACCTGTCTCTGCACACCCAAATCTGGCCATGCAAAACAAAAGAAAATTTGAAACTTTTGCTTCAAAAAGCCATTTTGACTAGATCAATTGAAAACTGAAATTGAAAATTGAAAACAGAGATTGATACATTTTCGTTCTGTAAGGAGATTAATATGGAACCAAGTTGGATAAATGAAGTTAAGATTCAGATCAGTCATAATTTAATTAAATAAACATGAAAGATTCTCACATTACAGTTGCAGGATGCAGTCTCACTGTGAAGTTGTACGAACTAAGTAAGGGCATGATGGGAAAACTGGTCAACTATTTGTTACAATATAAAGAATGGCTGACCAAAGCTATTTCAAAATGCCAGACCCCTGTAAGAGTTAATAAGGCTGTATGAGTAAATAAACCAAGATAAGGTCAGGGATGAAGGAGTCACCGACCTTCTTCTGTTCCATCAAAGGACAAGATAAGGGTATGAATAATGAGACAAAGAGTTCTAGGGGGTCAGCAAGTTAAAACATGATTAATGATATTGCTCACGATTCTATTACTAATCGAATTCCTGAATATGCTCTGGTCATGAAAACTGATAATGATTATGTATAAATACTGAACTGTTTCTCTGTGTAAGTGCGGACTTGTGGAAGAATCAGCAGTTGTACCAACTGCTCTCTAACCCCAAGTTTCAGCCATATACTGCATGCAGTTATTCGTAAATAAATGCTTGTTACTTTGTCGGAACAAACTTTGTTGAGTCTATCTATCACAGTCAGGAAGCAGGAAAGTTTCCACTTCAACATCACCACTGATCAGCTATTTACATTTTTTGGGACTAAAATCACAATCCAACCTTAACATGGGCAAGAATTTTAGGATGTTGGAGTTTCCATCCCAGCATCCAAAGAGTTGGAAAACACATCCCCACCTGCCTCCCACCAGACATTTTACATTCAAACAAGGGTTAATTGGCTGGAGATGGAACTTCCTTCCCATCACTCAGGAGGAAGTCCTGCCTCAGAGAGCTGCCGGCCAATCCACTTGAATCCCTGCAGCACCAGAAGTTTGCAGCGGACAGAACTGGATCTCCAAGCAGCCCCCACATTCTAAGCACTGAGAATTTAGGAACAAGTGAGTGTGGGTCTTTGAGAGGTGAGATCCAGTGGGGGTGCACAGAATGGATTAGGGGTATTGGTGGAGAGGCTGGAGGGAGGGACTACCCACAGAGGGCAGAATTTGTGAAGGGGATGCTCGATATTAAAAAGAAGCTGCCAATGAAGTGCCCCTCCACATCCCACCCGAGGCCGGAACAGAGTTACTTTTTGGGCTTTCCTCCTTCTCTTGAACTCCTCCCACCTGCCTAAAATTGAAGCTGGGCAAGAATCAGCCCTGAAGTGGTCAATAATTGGCCAGCTAAGGGCTTCAATTGAGGCAAGGGTTGGTGGTCCAGCCTAAGCCTCGCCTGACCCAGAGTGAAATTGTGGGGAGGTCAGGGTGGGTAGGAGCCTGGTGGGAAGGCCTTTCATGAAGATTTATGGCCATCCCCCACCTACAAACTTGCCAGTGGAGGAACGTAAAATTCTGCCCCAAAGTACGATGGAAGTTTGCAGCAGAGAGAGGACCCATGAGTCAGACTGGAAATTTTCAGACACAGCAGCAATTTTACACCTGCAGTTTTCCTACATAGCTATCTCTGAGGCACTCCTTTTCTTGTGCCCCCCCCCCCTTTATTCATTTATGTGCATTCCTTATTGACATCAACAAGCAGTGATTCAGCTTTCATATGTGTTGATGGCAACAAACTCTACCTATTCATGGCTTCATGACTGCTCAGTATTCCCTGTCTCATATGAAGACATGGATGAGCCAAAACCAGCCCATCCAGAACTCTGCAATTCATAATTGAACACATCAACCGCATCAGCAAGACTGATTGCTTCACCTTCACAACTTGTCCCTCACAGGAATGTAAAATAAAGCTTGGCTGACAGCACAGACAAACATAAAAAGATCCACTTTTATGATGCTGAGAAAGGAAAACTTCGTTTGATTGATAGCTTTATGATGTTAGATAAGTTTTTTTCGTGACCTCTTTTGTCAATGATTCAATGTTTATTTTTACATGATAAAATGTTTATAGTTTCTATTATTAATAGTTTAAAGGTCTGGTTGAATGGCATTTTATAGCAACAGCAGTTTTTTTTAAAAGAAAATTATGAATGGGTGTTCTTATATGTAGGCCACACATGCCAATATTAATACAAGATTCATCGGTTCTGTACAGGGTATATATTGGATGAATGGATATGAAAGTGCCGTGTGTTGGCATGGAAGGCATGAAGGGTTATTGGGCTGGGTGAGTGGCATGAGTCGGCATGGGGGCGACATGAGGAGTGGGTGGGAGATGAGGGGTAAGGTCTTTCAGGCCCAAAATATAAACAAACAACTGAGGACAAAGTCTCAAGTTGCAGGTGATATGTTTTTGACTTATTTTGGTTAAGACAGTGTTGTGGAAGCAGTGTGATAGTGGTGGAGCTATTTGGACATATTTCCTGCAGATAGTAAGGGAGGCAGGCGCAGACATACAGGTAGGTATAGTAGATATCAGGTAGGTTAAGGATTGCCCTGGGGCCAAGTATCACCCACTGGTGATGTAAGAAAGCAACCAACCCAGAGCTTAAGTCAGCAGTGTGGAGCTAAGTAACAAAATGTAAAGACATGCCATGAAGTCCTCTCTATACCTATGCCCTCCAACATAAATGTGTACATAGTTCAGTAATTTCATTGCAGACTTCTTGGCAACTTCTACAAGATTGTTTAATCGTGTGTACAGCTTAGACATCCCGGATAGCAACAACCCAACAATACAATATGGGGCAGTTTTTGCAATACATCTTGGTCTGTAAACAAAAGCAGCATGAAATGGGAAAAGGCCTTATTAACCAATGATATTCCAGGAGCACCACTTGGTTTCAGGAAATGAGCCAGGAACAGTGCCTAAGGAAGCTATGATTTATGAATGAGATAGCCAGAAGTTGCGCCACCTCTTCACGTTGACTTGGAACCTCAAACCAGGGAAAGGTTGACTTAGTGACCACAAAGGTCACCATCACCTGAATGTTCTCTGCCACTTGATCATTCCAGGCAGGAACAAGTGGCATCTTGAAGTTCAGTGTGTAATTATGCATCAGGGAGATCACAGAGGCAGTCTCTGCAAGGAAAAGGGACTTCATCCTCTTCTGCCTGAAGAGGGAACACCAGATTGAAAGAGCAAGTGGATTCACCAGAAAAGCAGCCTTCTTGACCGTTCAGGGACCAGTGATTGCATGCACATCACTCTGTGAGGGTGCCCTCTCCAAACATGAAACACATCTCTGTGAAAACTCATCTCTGTGAATACCTACTATTCTGACAGCACCCATAATGCATTTATCTCGCGAATGTCCACACTACCTACTGACTTTGGCTCAGAGTACAAAAGTAAGGAAGTTATGATGAACCTTCATGAAACACTGGTTTGGTCTTAACTGAAATATTGTGTCCAACTCCCACCACACTTTATGAAGGATGGGAAAGAGTTAGTGAGACTTATTAGCAGAAGATACTTACAAAAATTGTTCCGGGGATGAATGACTAGTTATATGAATATATTGGAAAAGCTGAGGTGTTCTCATCAGAGAACAGAAGGTTAATAGAGGTGTTCAAAATCAAAAAGGCTTGAACAGAGTAGATAGGGAGGAACTGTTCCCTTGGCGGAAGAGTCGAAAGCGAAGGACACCAATTTAAGGTGAATGACAGAAGTGGTTAAGATCTGAAATGCATTGCCTGAGAGTGTGGCGAAGGCAGATTCAATTGTGGCTTTCAAAAGAGAATTTGATACATATTTGAAGGGAAAGAAAATCAAGGCATGTTGGAAGAGTGATAACTGAGTTGCTCTTGAGGAGAGATTCATGAACATGATAGCCAAATGGCCTCCTTCTGTGTGATGGTCACACACTTCTTGCATCATAATAATGGGAAAGAGGAAGAATTAAATTAGATCATCTTTAAAATGTACCGTACTTACTGGGAATGCATGTTGGCGATCGCCCACTCCATTTTCCTGTTTTAAGACAGGTTCTTTTCTTGCTCCCAAGACGCCTGTAGAAGGGGGAGATGCACTCATATTCCAGTTGTGTGTGGGGATGATAGAAACCTGCTGGCAGATTCCCGATATGATGTACTGGGATTTTAGTGGGAGAGATTTGGGACAGCTCTTTATCCTGTATAATGGATAATAGTCTATGTAGTGGTGTCTTCCTGATGGTTAAAACAAGCAACATAGGATTTGTTATAGACATCAAGTGACAAGATCACTGATATTTCAATGACATCATACAAGTCTCATCATTAATGAATACTTAAGGATTATGCTATTGGATCATGCGTCTGTTTGTAACTCTGGCTGTGTCTGAGAGGTTGTCTGGACCTTTGGCCAGGATTTTATCAGGCTGACGGGGGTCTTGATCAGTGGTCAGAGATCCAGCAATGAATTCCCATCAGTTCTGTGGCAAAGGTCTGATGGAATCAAGTGCCCTTCAAACAATTAAATGGGCACCTGTATACCTTCCCCACAACTGAGGTCATGAGCAGTGGAAGTCCTGTCTGCAAAGAGCTGCTGGAATCCTATATCAGTCCCTCTTCTGCCCTCCAACTCAATCAGGGAAGCTTTTGCCACCATGGGAGACTAGTATGGGGCTTCTCCCACAATTAAGTGGGCTCAGTCGTATCTTTCCTAGTGTGAAGGACTGCATTAAATCCAGCCCTGTGCGTGTAAGTGTGTCAACACCTGCATGTCAATCTGTACTAGCAGCATGCATGAATATGACTGATGTGGGAGAAGTGGGTAGCAGTCAGTGGGACTGAGTGTTAACAGAAGACTTCAGTTGGGACAGATCATATGAGCATTAAATTACACCAAGGACTCATACAAGAGCCCTAAACTAGAAGGGGGGGATGGTTCCAAGAACAGAAGGTTTAAAAAATTAAGGGTATATGAGGGAATATAGGATAGTGAGGGGGGGACGTCATAGAATCCCTACAGTGCAGAAGGCAGCCATTTGGCCCATCGGGTCTCCACTGACTCTCTGACAGACTATTTTATCCAGGCTCTCTCCCCCGCCCTATCCCTGTTGATCCCACCGATTTCCCATGGCTAATCCATTTAATCTACGCATCTTGGGACACTAAGGTGCAATTTAGCATGGCCAATCCACCTAACCTGCACATCTTTGGATTGTGGGAGGAAACCGGAGCACACGGGGGAAACCCATGCAGACCCAGGGAGAACATGCAAATTCCACACAGACAGTAATCCAAGGTTGGAATTGAACCCGGGTTCCTGGAGCTGTGAAGCAGCACTGCTATCCATCGTGCCACCATTAACTGTCATTGTGTGGCAGGCTGGGGCAGGAAATGTAAACAAAAATATGCAACACAGAGCAAATCCAGAGTTGTGAACAACTATAAAAAATCAAAGCTAAATGTTCTTTATCTAAATACACAAACCATTTGCAATAAAATAGATGAGTTGATAACACAGATTGTAACATATGAGTATGATATATTAGCTATTACAGAAATATGGCTGCAGGGTGACCAGGACTGGATGCTTAAAATTCCTGAGTATACAAGGTTCCAAAAGAACAGGCCAAAGGGGAAAGGAGGTGGGGTACCACAGTGGCAAGCACTGCTGCCTCACAGCTTCAGGGACCTGGGTTCAATTCCCATTATGGGTGACTACCTGCTTGCAGTTTGCACGTTCTGCCTGTGTGTATGTGTGTGTGTTTCCTCCTTGGGATCCGGTTTCCTCCCCCAGTTCAAAGATGTGCAAGTTAGGTGGATTGGCCATGCTAAATTGTCCCTTAGTTTCCAAAGATGTGCAGGTTGGATGTGATTCTACGTGGTAAATGTATGGGGTTACAGGGATAAGGTGGGGGAGAAGGCCTGGGTAACATACTCGAGTCAGTGCAGACTCGATGGGCCGAATGGCCTCTTTTGCAATGTAGGGATTCTATGCTTTCATGTAGCATTGTTAATCAAGGAAAGTTTCAGAATAGTGCTGAGTCATGATATAAAGGCAGTAGATAGTGATGCAGAATCGGTTTGGGTTGAAATCATGAATAGCAGGAAAAGGAAGTCAAGGGTAGTCAATAGACCTTCAAAATGTGGCCTCTCAAGAAGTCAGAGCATAATTGGGGAAATATCACAGACATATGTAAAGGGAACTGCAATTAACATGGGAGATTTAAATCTGCATTTTGATTGGACAAAGCAAACCAGCAGGAGAAGCATGGAAGAAGAATTTATAAAATCATAGAATCCCTATAGTGCAGGAGGAGGCCATTTGGCTTATCAACTTTGCACCAACTCTCCGACAGAGGGTCCCACCCAACTCCACGTGTTTACCCCACCAATCCCCCTAATCTACAAATCTTTGGAAACTAAGGGGCAATTTAGAATGGCCAATCTGCCTAATCTGCACATCTTTGGAGTGTGGGAGGAAACCAGAGCACCTGGAGGAAACCCAAGCAGACACGGGGAGAACATGCAAACCTAAGTGTGGAATCGAACTCGGGTCCCTGGCACTGTGGGTCAGTGGTGCTAAACACTGTGCCACCATATGCCCCCCCACCCCCTAGGTGGCAATTTGAGGAGGGTATCAGCAATTCCTTTTTAGAGCAGTATATTGTGGAACCTAACGGAAACAAACTATTTTAGATTTGGTTTTGTGTCATGAAGAAAGATTAATAAGGGATCTTGTGGTTAAGGATCCCCTAGGGGGTAGTCACCACAATATGATAGAATTCCAGATACAGTTTGAGGGTGAATGCCATAAGCCCATAACCATTGTCTTCAACTTAAATAAGGGCAATTATAATGGTGTGAGGGAGGAGTTGTCTAAGGTGAACTGGGAAAACAAGCTACGATACAAGTCAGTAGCTGAGCAGTGGCAGATATTCAAACAGCTGGTCCAAAACGCTCAGCAGGAGTTTATCTCAATCAAAAAGAGGGATTCCAGGAGAAAGGGATGAAATCCATAGTTTACACAGGAGGTGAAGGATAATGTTAACCTGAAAAGCAGAATACACAAAATAGCAAGGGATAGTGGTAGACCAGAGAGCTGGGGAGTTTTTAGGATCTACCAGCAAAAGGTTAAAAAATGTTTAAGAAGGGAGAAAATGAATTTTGAGAGAAAACTTGCATGCAGCATAAAAACAAAGAGTAAGCTTCTATGGATATATAAATAGGAAACGGGTGGCTAAGATAAATATGGGACTTCTACTGAATGAGGATGGTGAACTGATAAAAGCAAACAAAGAAATGGCAGATATGCGAAATACACTTTTTGCATCAATCTTCACTGTGGAAGACATTGCAAATATCCCTATCATACTGGCCGATTTCAAATAACATGATAGAAGTTACAAAAATACCATCACATGGGATAGAATATTAGAGAAACTCAAGGGGCTAAAGACAGACAAGTCGCCAGCACACGATGAACTACACGCCAGGGCTTGAATGGAAGTGGCTGCAGAGATAGTGGGCATATTGGTTGAAATCTTTCATAACTCGCTAAATTTCGGGAGGGTACCAGAAGATTGGAAAACAACCAATGTGGTGCCCTTGTTCAAAAAGGGAGAAATGCAGAACACAGGTAACTATAGGCCAGTTAGGTTAACATCTATTATTGGCAGGGTGCTGGAGTCAAAGAGGAAATAGATACTCATTTAGGAAAGTTGAATATAATCAAACCTCGTCAACATGGTTTTATGAAAGGTAAATCATGTTTGACAAATTTTCTCAAATTCTTTGAGGATGTAACAGGGAGAGTAGATAAAGGGGAACCTATAGATGTAATGTATTTAGATTTCCAAAAAGGCATTTGACAATGTGCTGTATAAGAGTCTGGTGTATAAGGTAAAAGTCCATGGAATTGGAAGAAGTGTGTTAGTATGGATTGAAAACATAGAAAACACAGAGTTGGAATAAATAGGTCCTTTTCAGAGTGCAAAGATGTAACTAGTGGAGTACCGCATGGATCAATTCTTGGCCCACAATTGTTCACATTAATGACCTGGAGGTAAGAACAAAATGTAACATTTCGAAATTTGCTGATGACATAAAGATAGGTAAAAGGGCAAGTTGCAATAAGGATATTGTGTTTTTGCAATGGGATATAGATAAATTGGGTGACTGGGTGAAAATCTGGCAAATGGAGTTTAATATGGGGAAGTGTGAAGTCATGAACATCAGTAGGAGGAATCAAAAGGCAGATTATTGTCTAAATGGAGAGCGACTGCAGGTGAGTGAAGGACGGAGTTCTAGGTGTTCTAGTGCATGAATCACAAAAGGCAGGCAGGTCCAACAAGTAGTTAAGGCAAAAGGCAATTTGGCCTTTTTTGCAAAGCAGTTGGAGTTTAAAAATAGGGAGATTTTGTTGCAATTGTACAGGGTGTTGATGAATCCTCACCCAGAATACTGCGGACAGTTTTGGTCTCCTTACCTAAGAAAGGATATTGTAACATTGGAGGCAGTCTAAAGAAGATTCACCAGGCTAATTCCTGGGATGAGAGGGTTGTTCTATCAAGAGAGACTAAATAGTCTGGCTCTGTATTCCTTGGAGTTTAGAAGAGTGAGGAGTGACCTTATTCAAACATATAAGATCCTAAAGGGGCTTGACAAGATGAATGGTGAGATGTTTTCACTGGTGGGAGAGTCTCAAAAAAGGGGACATAGCTACAATAAACTGAGGTGCATAGAAATTTCTTCTTGCAGAGGGTGGTGAATCTTTAGAATTCTCTACCCCAAAGGGTGATGGAGGCTGGATCAATAGAAGTATTCAACAAAGAACAAAGAACAATACAGCACAGGAACAGGCCCTTTGGCACTCCAAGCCTGCGCCGCTCATGTGCCCACGAGACCATTCTTTTGTATCCCTATTCAAAGTGGAGGTGGATAAATATTTAATAGATTAAGGAATAGAGGGCAATGGGGAAATGGCACAGAAATGGAGTTGAGGCCAGCATAGATCAGCCATGATCATATTGAATGGCAGGGCAGGTTTGAAGGGCCTGGTGGCCTACTCCTGGTTCTAATAATAATAATAAACTCTTGGTTCTTGTGTTCTTGTGTATGCGTAAAAAAGAGAAACCTGGTCTGTAAAAACTACACCTGAGAATATTACACTGCTTTACAATTACAGGTTTTAAACACACCTGGTTTGAGGCTGTGTTGACAAAACTTTCTGTCTCACCAGGTTCGGGATCTTGGGTTTCTTGCAAGCTGAAATAGAAAAATGCAAGTAAGCAAAATCATAGAGAGGAGACATTGACTTCACTTCCATCCCTCCAACAACTGACTGCACTCAGAGTACCACTTAGTAAACTCTGAGATTAAAAATATCCCCAATGTAAAGTTTTACTTTGAGTTCAGGATAGAAGATGCTAGTTGCCATATAGTAGCATAATAGCTTTAGCAGTGCAGACAACACTGAATGGATGACCCACCTCAGCCTCCCCCTGAGGTCCCCACCATTGCAGATGCCAATCTTTCGTCAGTTCAATTCATTCTACGTGATATCAAGAAATGGCTGCAGGCAGTGACATTGTGAAGACTATGGCAGGATTTTCTGGCTGTTCCCGTCAGCAGGATATGCTCCCACTGACTGCCCCCACTGACTGCACTCCCCACCCCCCCCCCCCCCCCGCCCCCCGGCCCCACCCCCCCACCCATCGTGTGCGAACAACTGAACTGACACCCCATTGACAGTGGCAGGACCAGAAGATCCCACTGCTAGCCAATGGCAAACCACCTCTACTTCTGCAAAAAAATGCTGTGGGTGGGGGAAGGGGGTGGTGGTGGGAGTGGGGGGATGCAGTGCAGCACAAAACATCACCCTGCGGGTTCACACAGCATTCTGGCAATAGTACCTATGCTCTAGAACTAGCCAGACCCCTAGTCAAGCTGTTCCAGTACAGCTATAAAACTAGAATCTACCCAGCAATGTGGAAAATTGCTCAGGCATGCTGTGACTACAAAAAGCAGGACAAAGCCAATTACCGCCCCATCAATTGGCTCTCCGTCATCAGCAAAGTGATGTAAGGTGTTGTCAAAGGTGTTATCAAGTGGCACTTACAAAGCAATAACCTGCTGACTAGCACTCAGTTTGGGTTCCACCAAGGCCACTAAGCTCCTGATCATGTACAGCCCTGTTCCAAATATGGACAAAAGAGCTGAACTCAGGGGATGAGGTGAGAGTGACTGCCCTTGACATCAAGACAGCATTTTACTGTGTGGCATCAAGGAACCCTAGAAAAATTGGAGTCAGTGGGAATTGGGGAAATGCTACTGCTTGGTGGGGTCATACCTAGTACAAAGGACAATGGTTGTAGTTGTTTAAAGTCTATCATCTCAGTCCTGGGATATCACTGCAGATGTTGTGCAGGGTACTGTCTCAAGCCCAATCGTCTACAGCAGCTTCATCAATGAACTTCCCTCCATCACAAGCTCAGAGTGAGGATGTTTGTGGATGATTGCACAATGTTCAGTACCATTAGCAACTCCTCAGATACTGAAGCAGTCCGTGTCCATATGCAGCAAATCTTGGGCAATATTCAGCTTGGGCTATGAAGTGGCAAGTAACACTCATGCCACACGGTGACAGGCAATAACTATCTCCAACAAGAGAGAGTCTAACCACCTGCGCATGACAATTCAATGGCATTACTAGCAGTGAATCCCCCACCATCAATATCCTGGTGGTTATCACTGACGAGAAAATAGACTGGACCAGGCATATAACTACTGTAGCTACAAGAGCAGGCCAAAGACTGAGAATTCTGTGGGAAGTAACTCACTCCCAGTTACAAGGCACAGGTCAGGGGTGTGATGGAATACTCTCTAATTGCCGAGTGCAGCTCCAGCAACACTCAAAAAGCTCAACACTATCCAGGACATGACAACCTGCTTGATTGGCACTTTATTCTCCAATTTCCACATTTTCTTCCTCCACCACTGACTCTCAGTAGATAGTCAAATATCTTTTCCCAAAGGTATGGGACTCTAAAACTGGAGGGCATAGGTTTAAGGTGACAGGGAATAGATACAAAAGTGTCCAGAGGAGCAATTTTTTCATACAGAGGTTCTGGAACAAGCTGCCAGAGGTAGTAGAAGAGGCGGGTACAATTTTATCTTTTAAAAAGCAT
Source organism: Mustelus asterias (assembly GCF_964213995.1). Lineage (NCBI taxonomy): Eukaryota > Metazoa > Chordata > Chondrichthyes > Carcharhiniformes > Triakidae > Mustelus > Mustelus asterias. The sequence continues at coordinate 78,041,104 of NC_135809.1, forward strand.
TTAGATAGTTACATGAATACGATGGGTATAGAGGGATATGGGCCAAATGTGGGCAATTGGGATTAGCTTAGGGGTTTAAAAAAAGGGTGGCATGGACAAGTTGGGCCGAAGGGCCTGTTTTCATGCTGTAAACCTCTATGACTCTACACAGTGACAGTAGTGTGTACAATCTACAAGATGCACTCACCAAGCTTCTTTCAACAACATCTTCCAAAGTCATGACATCTACTACTAGAAGCAAAAGGTAGCAGATGTATGGACTTACCACCACTGGCAAGTTCCCCCAAGTCACACACCAGCCTGATGGGGAATTTTATTGCCATTCCTTCACTGTCTCTGGGTCAAAATCCAAGAAATCCCTCCCTAACAACACTGTGGATGTACCTACACCACATGTACTGTAGCGGTTCAAGAAGGCTGCTCACCATCATCTTCCCAAAGGCAATTGGGATGGGTAATAAATTCTGGTCTAGCTAGCAACACTTGCATCATATGAATGAAGAAATAGAAAAAAGGCAAAAGTAATCCAGAGGTGATTAATGATCTAGACATATGGCCTGAATAATATGCTGGGGAACTGAGGGTAGTTTCTGCACTCAGAAGCCAGTGATCTTTCAATTTCTGGTCCCGCATTCAGAAAGTGCCCAATGATACATTGATTGGGCCTAATAAAAGAGAAGCGTGGCTTTAAGGCCTTCGTCTCGCCCAATGAGTAGTATAGGGAAGAATACCCGTTCTCCAAGGTCCTAGGTTGTGACCCAGAACGGTACCGCCATAACTTTAAAGGGCTCCCTGAAACGGGACAGTGGCAGGGGACCCAGCAGATGCAAGATTGAATAAAATGTCTACTGAAGAAGTGTAATTGAGCAGCTTGCAGGCTTCTAAGGTGAGTGTATTTTACTTAGAATTCTGCTGTCTCCAAACCTTGGCACTGTTCAGAGGTGGCATTCTTTTTAAACCTCAGCAAGTTCAACACTTCTTTGCATGGAGTTGCTAAAATTCAACTCTGCTTTACACAGTGCTGATTTGTCTGCAAAATAGGCTGCTCTCATGCTAAGAATGCAGGCTAATGATTGCTTTTAGCTAGGGATATGTTTGTTTTAATCTGAGTTAATGCATTTTTGTTCATTTGCTTTTTCCGCTGGGGTTTCAGACTACGGTTTTGATTAGGTTGATTGACAGAATTACATACTTAAGGGCAGGAGCTAAGCTTACAAGAAAAAGCAAATTGTCAGGTTCTGAAAGAAGCAAGAGGTCTCTCTCTCTCTCTTTGGAGGCTGCTGTTTGGGACCTACTAGGGGAAATAGGGCTCTCTCAGTCTCTTTCTTCAGAGGTGTTCTGGAGACTCAAGGACTGGCAGCCCAAGTACAAGCATGTAAGCCTGTGTGTTACTAACAGATTTTGAAGAGGAGTTTAAGTCTATAAGAGGAATATTGTTTAAATTGGAATTAATAGAGATAGGTTAGCAATTACAAATTGTAGCTTGTCATGTTTAAGTATTTCAATGGTTAAAAATTAAGCGAATTTGTTTGTTATAGTTCAACTGTATTGTTAACATATAGAACATAGAACATAGTTAAATGAAGTTTGTTTTGATAAAAGCTTCCTGGTGTGTCAACAGAATCATACCTGGAGCGAAACACCTTATCCTCACTCTAATGCCAAAAATAAAAAAACTGTTGAGGTCTAGTCAGGCTTCATAACATCCTATGGGGTTTCTGATCCATAACCTAACACTCCAACAACCACAATCACCTTCTTCTGTGCTAGGCATAGCTCCAACCAATGGAGAGTTTTCCTCCAATTCTGATTGACTTCAGTTTTGCTAGGACTCCTTTGGTCAAATGTTTCTTGATGTCAAGGACAGTCACTCTCACTTCTGAAGTTTAATTATTTTGTCCATATTTGGACTAAGGCTATAACAAAATCAGGAGCTGAATGGCCATAGCAGAACCTAAACTGCTCATCAGTGAGCAGGTTATTGCTGAGTATGTGCACTTGATAGCGCTGTCAATGACACTTGCCATCACTTTGCTGATGATCAACAGCAGTCTGATGGGGCAGTAAATGGCCAAAATGGATATTTCCTGCTTTTGTGTACAGGACATAATTGATCAATTTTGTTGTTAGACGTCAGTGTTGTCATCCCAAGGATCCTGATGCTGGTGGGGACATTATCTGTAATGCACGATTCCATAAGTATGAGCTTTTCCTTCACTAGTCTGTGGGATAGCGCTCCCACTTTGCAGGGTCAACAGGGCTGGTGTGCTGCTGACATTTCTGATGCTTAGATTGATGATAGGTGATCTGCCCAGTTTCACTTTTCTTAGACTTTGTAGTGGTTTTATACAACTGAATGTCTCACTAGGTAATTTCAGAGGGCATTTATCAGTTGACCACATAATGTTTGAATAGATTTGGGTTTGCTCATACAAGGACTGCAGCCATGATTGTATTGAATGATGGAGCAGACTCGAGGAGTTAAATAGTCTACTCCTGCTCCTATTTCTAGTGTTCTTGTGTTGTAGTTTTCCTAGTACTTTTTCCTCCAATGATTGTTTTAAGTTCCTCCCATTGGACTATTATTAGGCCAGAATAGTTTGCCAGGCTTAATAGTAATGGTGATATCAGATGATGAGATTACAGATTTTGTTTGAATACAATTCTGTTCCTGCTGACAGCCTACAATGCCATATGGATGTCCAGTTTTGAGCTGCTTTTGTTCTGAATCTAACCCATTTAGGACAGTAGAGTCACACAGCACAATAAAGGATGTCCTCAATATGACGACAAAACTCCATAGAATTGTGCAGTGTCACTCCAGCAGTACTGTCATGGACAGATGCATCTGTGACAGGTAGATTTGAGATTTGAGAGGACGAAGTCAAGTAGGTTTTTCCTTTGTGTTGGTTCTCTCACCACCTCTTATACGTCCTATTGTCTGGCAGTTATGTATTCATGATTCAGTCACCTCTGTCAGGAATGGTGCTATCGAGTCAATCTTGGACATTAAAGCCCCACAACACTCTGTCCCCTGGGATTATTTGATGGAACCATCTAGAGAAAGCTCTATGCTGTATCTAACATTTACTGCTCATATTCTGGGAGCATTTGATGGGATGGTGCAGAAAGAACTTTATCTCATCTAATTTCTGCTATGTCTGCCCTAGAAGTGTTTAATAACGCAGTGCAGAAGAAACAGTGTAGAGGGTGTACTTTATATAGTGCAGAGTGGTATTCTGAATCTAAATGTTGGTAGTACCTACTTTGGGATTCTCTATGGGGCAGTGTAGAGATACATCAGCACAGTTCATTGTGAGTTTCCAAAATTGAGGGTAGAACCTGATCTCTAATAGGAATAGCTAATATAAATTACGACTCCAATCACATGCAGCATACAAAGTGTGCACTGTCCATGTTGAGAAGAACATAGGCATTTTTAGGAATCAGAGTCATAGAATCACACAGTGAAGAAGCAGCCCTTAAGCCCGTTGGGTTTGCACCGACAGGTGAGAAACACCTGACCTCCCACGTAATCACATTACCAGCACTTGGTCCACAGCCTTGAATGTTATGACATGCCAAGTTCCTCCTAAATCTCCTGCCTCTCACCTTGAACATATGTCCCCTCATGACTGACTCTTCAACTCAGCGGTACAGCTGCTCCCTATCCATTCTGTCCATGCCCCTCATAATCTGGTATACCTTGAGGAGCTCGACTCTGTCTTCTCTGCTCCAAAGAAAACAACCTATCCAACCTCTCTGCATAACTTAAATGTTCCATCCCAGGCAACATCCCGGTGAATCTCCTCTGCACCCCTCCAGTCCTTCCTATAATGTGACAACCAGAACTCCCCACAATATTCTAGCTGTGGCCTCACCAAAGTTCCATACCACTCCAATATGACTTCCTTATTTTTGTAATCCATGCCATGATTGATATGGGCAAGTGTCCCAAATGCCTTTTTCACCACCCTGTTCACATGCCCTTCTGTCTTTAGAGATCTATGGATAAACACACCAAGATTCCTTTGTTTCACATAACTTCATAGTGTCCTACTATTCATTGAATACTACTTTGTCAAATTGCTCCTTCCAAAATGTATCACCTCACACTTTTTAGGGTTAAATTCCATCTCCCCACTTGACCATCGTGTCTATATTTTCATGTAACCCAAGTCACTCAATCTCACTATTAACCACCCAGCCAATCTTTGTGTCATCCACAAACTTACTAATGCTACCCCTACATAATCATTAATGTCATTTATATAAATGACGAATAATAAGGGACCCAGCACAGATTCCTATGGTACGCCACTGGACACAGGGTTCCAGTCACAAAAGCAACCTTCTGTCATCATCCTCTGACTCCGACAACTGAGCCAATTTTTGAATCCACTTTATCAAATTACTCTGTATCGCACGTGCCTTCTTTATAAGTCTCCCATGTGGGACTTTGTCAAAGGCTTTACAGGAATCCATATAATCTACATCAACTGCATGGGAAACATGTCCATAAATTTTTGATTGATTACATATCTATACTCTACATCTTTTTTTCCGTATATTTTCTTGCCTTCGAGTAAAATTTTGAATGATCTCCCATGGTAACCTCAGCTGAAATCTGGGAGAATTGGGCCTATTTCCACAAAGTTCTTTCCGATTTCTCACTGAAGTTATTGTGGGATATCAAAACAAAACTGGTAGATTTTGCCACCAATGGTGACCTATCAAATCAGTTTGCACCACTTTGTTCGAAGGTTGTTTCTGGCAATTGTTCTACAACTCAACCTCCCTTTGTAATGAAAATAATCTACTCTTTTCCACATTTCCTCCAAACTTCCTAATTTTCCTCTGTAGCCCCTTAAGCCCTCTTCTTAGCCTTTCTCTTTAACTCCTGGATTGGGTCCATGACAGGTGATACTACATCACTCACATTGCATACAAAAATGATTTCACTGTGTTACCTTTTATGCATGCTGGCTGCTTCTCCGTCCACCTTCCATCATGTTGACAAGTTCTCTGTGCATTGCCACTCAAAACAAATGAATAATCACAAGTGAACTGCACAATGGTGCCAATGGTTGCATAGCCCTGGTGTATCTCTCCACTTCCAGGAAGAACTCTTTGTTGCCCTTTCAGTGGTGCTCCAGAGTCAATGCAGTTTATATTCTCTGTAATTAAAGATTGAAGCAGTCACAACAGTCATTTTTCTCTTGACCTCTTTAGTGTCAATATAGTTTATCAAAAAACAGCTAATTCTGAAATATTTACTTGTCAGATCTATGAGGTTCAACCATGCAGAAGTTTCTCCCAATGAATCTGAGCAATGCTTGTCTTAATAATGCAGAATATTGTTTTGGATTAAAATGTCATGCAGTCTATGTCAATGTATACAGATCATCGTTTTAAGTGTTGGGATATAAGGCAGCGGTAATCCAGCAACACACATGATGAGAACATCCTTACCTTTGCTGGAGTTCTACTTCTTTTGGGTAATTGCTGGAGGTGTGATAATATTTGGTCAACTACATTGCAAAATTTGTTTCACCCAGTAACACACAGTTAACTGAAGTTAGTAAATCTCATTGAGGCCTTAACTAGTGTCAATTTTGACAAAGTAGAATGCTAATAGGAAAGTAGGCACAGATTTCCCAGTTTTCAATTTCTTTCAACAGTTACATTGGTGTAGCAGCATGCTGAAGGCTGGAGCAGGTGTCAAGATGTAATTCAGCCAACCATCAAGTGATCCAGAAGTCATTTGACAAAGACCCCCTCAAGAAAAGGATATCTAAACTTGAAACTCAAGGAATTGAAAATAAATGATTGAACTGGTGAGGAAATTAGCTGAGTGGCAAGAGATAGAGAGTAGGGATTATGGGAAGTGTTAGGAAATAGATATAAACTGAGATTTTCCAGACCTACCCGCCAGTGAGATCTTGTGATCCCGCCGAAGTTACTCCCCATGGCTGCTTCCCAGCACAGCCGGCAGGCAACACAAATGACCACTGATTTCAGTGGGATTGTAAAGTTGCCTCCGCTACTGGAAAACCCACCATGCAGTGAGGGGAGCGCACAGAGAATGCCAGCCACAGTTTTAGATCATTTATATTTGTGTGTGTGTGTGTGTGTGTGTGTGTGTGTGTGTGTGTGTGTGTGTGTGTGTGTGTGCGCGCACGTGCGTGCGTGCGTGCGTGCACATGTGGGACATAAGCTAAATTTAGGTCTCGTTGTCAAGTTTAAACTTAATTTATATTTCTACAGTTCTATGTTGAGGAAACTAGCTTCACTACAAAAGATACCTGTAAGTCTTTGCTTGTCTATATACATGCATTTTTAATGAGGTTTTACCACTCTTGAAGGAAAGTCAAACAGAATACAGAGTATAAATCTGGGCTGTTGTCGAGCAACAGAGAGGCCACAGGGGAACAAAAAGCAGTTTGAGGTTCAGTCGGTGATTATGCGTCAAGGTTAAGGGAGCAGTTTAAGTCTCGCTCTAATTTGACATACTAGCTGGTTGCAGAAGACAATTAATCTCAGAATTTTAGATGAGTTGCTTTAAAATCAAAAGTAACAGTGAATTTAGAGTGGGTTATGGATATTAATGGAGATACCAAGTGTCAGCTACTGGGAGAGGGAACTGCCAGAAGCAGGTCCTGAAGGAAAAGGAGAAGGGTCCTTAGAAGACCATCTAGTCAAATGAAAAGTACAGGGGTGCGATTTTCCTTGCCCACTGCGCTGCTCGAGTAGCGCAGCGGGCCGGGAAAATACCAGTGGAGGGGCTGAAACAGGATTCACGACCAACTTTCCGGGCCGTTTTCTAATGGTGTAATCAGGCTTGCACCAGGTAATGGTGATTAGCATCTCTTTAGCGAGTCCGGAACTCAATCATCTGGGTTTGCTAAAGCTTCTGCTCCCGCCAGCGAGGTTCCCACCTATGGGGATTAAAGCTGGTTCCCAGCAACGGGGACCAGGTGTGATGGCCTCACTGGTGGGGGCAGATGCCATTGAGGCCCCCCCAGTGGGTCGGGGGCAAGAGGGGTGCCCCTTGGGCAGTGCAAGCCTGGCACTGCCAGCCTGGCACTGCCCACCAGGATCCCTGGAAGTGCGAGCCTGACACCCTGGCAGTGCCCATCAGGCACTGGAAAGAGCATGTGATTGGGGCCTTCTTTTTTATTACTTTTTTGTAAAGTACATCAGCAGGCTCTATGACTCCGTTTGGGCGCTGCCCTCCAATTTTCTGAACAAAAAATAAAAATTAGGATCTATCAAGTCTGGTTCCATACTGGGATCTGATTTGTCCAGTAGTACCAGCTAAGACCTAACAGTAGGTAATCTAATTGGCAGGATATGACCTGCATTTAGGGGCCTCAACTTTAGACTGCATGAACATAAGAAAATGAGTAGACAATTTCATCCATCAAGCCTATTCTCCCATTCAAAGAGGTCATGGTTGACCTATACCATAATTCCCCAACTTTGTTCCTTATTCTTAAATGCCTTTGCATAAAGTAAAATATTGATTTTAAATTTGAAATATATCTTGCATCAATTGTCTTTTGCAGAAGGGAACCAAACTTCTTTCATCCTTTGAGAGTAGAAATGTTTCCTAATTTCACTCCGATGTTCTGCCCTAATTCTTTGGAATATGCCTTCTTCATCCTACGTTCCCCAATCAGCAGAAATAATTATTCTTTATCTATTCTCTCTGCCCATAAGATCATGATATCTTAATTTTGAAAGCTCCAATGATATCACCCTGTAATTTTCTAAATTCCAGGGACAACAATCCTAGTTTGTGTAACCTCTCCTTATTATAATTGACCATTGGAGTCCAAGTGCACCTCCTTGAAGGCCAATATATCTTTCTGAAGGTGTGGTGCCCAGAACTTCTCATGATACTCTAGCTGTATTCTAACTACATCATTCTAGCCCTCTAGGCATATTCATACATTTTAATGAACTATGTACCTGGACACCAAAGCCTCTTTAGACCTTTGTTGTTTCTTATTTTTTGTCATTTAGAAAGTACTCTGTTTATAGATTCAAAGTGGATAAGCTCACATTGGTTTACAATACAACTATTTGCTTACCATTTTACCCATTCACTTAATCTATCATCATCATTCTACAGTTTTATACTTTAAATCCTACTGCTTACAATGCCACCTATCTTTTCTTATTGGCAAGCTTGAATATGTGGCTTTCGAACCCATCATCTAAGTCACAAATATAGTAAATTATTATTATTCCATGTTTCCATCATTTACTTATTTTCACTGACAATATCATCATCATAGTTTTCAAAGGGCTCACATCATTGTTGACCATGCTCTTTCTCACACTTTAAGTATCTTTTCTGTTCAGTTTTGATTTCATTTGTGAGTTCCTTTTCATACTTGCATTTTTGGCACTTATTATCTGTACTGTCATACTTGACTGTTTTTTTTATTTAAAACCTGTGCTTTTGTTTCTGCAGTTTTGTATGTTTTTTTCTTTTTGTTTCATGTTATGTCTTGCCTCTAGTTATACCTGTTTTATTTTTGGCAGAGCATCAGCAGTATAAATTGGTTCTGTATCATATTAAATACTTTTTAAAACACACTCCCATTTATCTTTTATTGTTTAATGCATGATCAGACTTGCCCAGTTTAGTGTGACACATTGAAGTCAGCCTTATCCAAATTAAAAATCCTAGTGACTGTTTTCAGTTCTACCTTTCAAACACTATGGACGGAATTTTCCCATTTTTTGGCAAAGTGTCATCTTGGGTGGACCAAGCAGAGGGTAGCCCACTGGTGATGTTGGTGGATTTTCTGACCGTATTTTAAACAGATGGACAAAAAAAATGTAAAGGGCATAAGGCTGGCAGAGCGGGCTCTGATTGAGTCTGTCCCAACAACAACGTAGGTTTTTAAATAGGGCTCCCCTCTGTAGAAGAATATAAATAAAAGCCCCCACAGTGGAACACACCCCACCACCAACACCACCTCCCCCAGGGTTAGTGCCCGGGCAGTATTGGGAGAAGTATCAGGGTACTGCCTGGGCATGACATTCTCCCCCCTGGGGGCTGTACCCACCTGTGCACCTCCAATGGATCCTGCTCACCAGGTACATGTCATGATTCACGTTAGCATGAGGTCATTCCCGCTGTCATTCGCGCCCTCCCAAAATCAGGAGGGGAAAATCCCTCCCCTTCAATGTTGAATATTATGATCACTATTAGAGAAATGCTCACACACTTTTAGACTGTTCACTAAATCTGGCTCATTGCTCATTAATAAATCTACTTCAATTAATTTTGCATCAAGTTAGATGATAGGGAAGAAACCCACATATCCCAGTTCATTAATGACACAAAGGGCCCGATTTTACCAAGATTTTGTGCCCGTTTTCGGGTGCAAAATCGTGGTAAAATTGGGCGTCGGGCCTAAAACGCAGTCCAAACCCGACCCAAGGCTAATCGCGCCTTTGCCAACGGCCGATCCAGGCGCCAATCCGGCGCGTGCCAAAATCAGCCAGCGGGCCGATTTAAATGCATTTGCATGCATTTAAATCGGCATAATGAAGCGCGCGCCCAACTTTACCATCAATTCCCCCTTTACCAGCGTTCGGCCCAATTCGCGTCCGCGCCTTTACCGACCTGACAAAATAAAAGTCCAACTTGTACTTTTATTCGGCAGGAGAATCGTCGGGGCCCACCCTTCGCAGACACCCCCTCTAACCACCCCAACAGACACCCCCCCACCGGGATCGGACCCCTCTGGGAGGTAGAGCCCCCCCCCCCCACCGCCCCGCCCCCGGGATTGGACCCCTCTGGCCAGCAGACCCCCCCCTCCCGGGATCGGACACCTCTGGGAGGCAGGCCCCCCCGGCAGAGCACACCCCTAACCTACCTCGATCATGGTCTCCCTCCACCATCCTTCCCGCTCACCTTCAGTCCTTCGACAGCCTGCAGCACGTTCCTGGACACTGACTTCGCGCCACGGCTGCAGTGACCGGGCTTCACACAGGTCCGCTGGCGTCTGCCGGAGGAGGGGGGGGCAGGCCCAGTTGGAACTCTGGTGGGGGGGGATGAGGAGAGGGGGCGGGCCCACATCGCCCTCTTGTGGGGGGGTGGGAGGGGAGGGGGTGTGACTTATCATCCCCTTGGGGAGGGGAGGGGGTGTGACATATCATCCCCTGGGGGGTGGGAGGGGATGGGGTGTGACGTATCATCCCCTGCGGGGGTGGGGGGGGGGGGTGTGACGGATCATCCCCTGGGGGGGGGAGAGGGGGTGTGACGTGTCATCTCCTGGGGGGGGTGGGGGTGTGTGACGGATCATCCCTGGGGCGGGGGGGTGGAGAGAGGGTGTGACGTATCATCCCCTTGGGGGGGGTGGGGGGGGGGGGGGGGGGGGTGACGTATCATTCTCTGGTACACTACCAGCCACAGCCATCTCTCCCACACCTGCAGGGAAGAGTAATCTGTGGCTGGTAGTGTCCCAGTGATGGTGCCAGGAGGGATCAGCCACAGACACGCAGCAGAACCCCCCCCCGACCAGAGGATGAAACGTCACACCCCCCCCAGGGAATGAGACGTCACACCCCCTCTCCCCCCCCTCCCCAGGAGATGACACGTCACACCCCCTCCACCCCCCCTCCCCCGACCAGAGGATGAACGGCAGAGAGGCTCTCTCCGCTCTCTGCTTTTTGTTTTGCGCCGGGCGCGTTCTGGCAGATTCTTTTGGAACAGCGCATGCACAGTTCAGCGCTCCGACAGTTGCAAATGCGCTAGGGTCCGCCCACTAGACCTGCGCCGAAAAAAGGCATACGGGGCGCTGGAGCGCGGCTGCCGGGCGTGGGTCTGATTTACAGCCGCACCCGGCACTTAGTCCTGATTTGGTAAAATCGGCCCCAAAGATTGACAGCATTATAAGCAGTGCAAATGGACGTGTAAAATTACACAGCAATATTAATAGATTAAGTAAATTGGCAATACTGGCAAATGGAATTCAATCTAGACAATTGTGGATCATCCGCTTTGAATTTAAAAAGGATAAATCAGAACACATTCTAAACCATGAAAAGCTAGAAACAGTGGAGGTTCAAAGAAACTTATGGGTCCATGTATGTAAATCATTAAATTGTCACAAACAGAAAATAATTTTCAAAGTTAATGGAATGTTGGCCGTTAAATCTAGAGGAGTAGTATGAATGGAGGCAATTGGAATGCTACAGCTATACAAAGCCCTGGTTCAAGCACACCTGAAGTATGTGTTCAGTCCTGAGCAGAAACACATCTAAAGACAAATGTTAGTAGAAGTGGAGAACTCTCTACCACAAATGGCACTTTATACTTGATCAATTTTAAGTTTTAAATCTGATTTGAAACATTTTTATTGATCAAAAATATTAAGAGATTTGGGAAAGGCTGGCATATGGCGTTAGGTCACAGACTCGCCGGAAGAAGTTCAAAGGTTTCTATCTCTGGTCTTTAAACACATTCATCACCCATGAAATGCCCAAAGCTAAAAGCTCTGAACTGAAGATCAAAAATCCATAAAAGCATAAGATGGCCTGAAGCAGTTAATACTCCCTTTGTGTGATTTGATATTTATATCATATTTAGATTCAACTGCTGAGTAACATTTTTTTATTCATTTATGGGATAAATGAATTGCTGGCTAGACCAACATTTATTGCCCATGAGAAGGTGGTGGTGAGCTGCCTTCTTGAACTTTGCACGACAACCACAAATACAACATGTTATTTGAAATCAGGAGTTATCAGATAAAAGCAATTAAAATCCTGAGAGTTAGAAACAGATGCTTGAAGTTATTTCTTCATTTTAGTGTTTCAGTCTGGCAACAAAAGTGTTTCACTGTGTTACCTTTTGTGCAGGTTGGTTGCTTCTCTGTCCATGTTCCATCCTGTTGGCAAGTTCTCTGTGTACTCCCACTCAGATTGAACAAATAATTACAGGTGAACTGCACAATGGTGCCCACAGTCGCAAAGCCCTGGCTTATGTGTCCACTTCCTGAGAGAATTCTTCGTTGCCCATTTATTGGTGCACCAGGGTCAGTACAGCTCTTAATCTCTGGAATTAAAGATCAAAGTTTTGTACAAAAGTAACAAGAGTCAAAATAACTTCAGCTTTTATTTCTTTTTTATTTTTAACACTCATATTTTGGACTAATAAATGTTCTTGCCTGTGAAATCTCCCATATTTTCCTGCTTGGACCAAAATGTACCTTGGGAAAGAGTCTTCCATTTATATAACAACTTTCATGTTCTCATTTCAAAGGACTTTTCAGTCAACAAATTGCTTTTAAACTGTGGTCACTGTCGTCTTGTAAGCAAACACAACACCGATTAACATGCAAAATTCCACAAGAAACAATGGGGCTCAGTTTGACTGCATAATAGGATAAAACCGAGAACACAGGGGAAATCAATGTGAGTGGAGGGAGCATTAAGCACAGGTTAAAGAGATGTGCCTCTGATGTTCGGGTAAGCATTCTCCAAGGCGGCCTTCACGACACACGACAGTGCAGAGTCGCTGAGCAGAAACTGATAGCCAAGTTCCACACACGAGGATGGCCTAAACCGGGATGTTGGGTTTATGTCACACTATCAGTAACCCCCACAGTTTGCCTCCTGGACTTGCAGAATCTCACTGGCTGTCCTGTCTCGAGACAATACACATCTCTTTAACCTGTGCTTAATGCTCCCTCCACTCACATTGTCTGTATCTTTAAGACATAAGAACATAAGAAATAGGAGCAGGAGTAGGCCATCCAGCCCCTCGAGCCTGCCCCGCCATTCAATAAGATCTTGGCTGATCTGAAGTGGATCAGTTCCACTTACCCGCCTGATCCCTATAACCCCTAATTCCCTTACCGATCAGGAATCCATCTATCCGTGATTTAAACATATTCAACGAGGTAGCCTCCACCACTTCAGTGGGCAGAGAATTCCAGAGATTCACCACCCTCTGAGAGAAGAAGTTCCTCCTCAATTCTGTCCTAAACTGACCCCCCTTTATTTTGAGGCTGTGCCCTCTAGTTCTAGCTTCCTTTCTAAGTGGAAAGAATCTCTCCACCTCTTCCCTATCCAGCCCCTTCATTATCTTATAAGTCTCTATAAGATTTCCCCTCAGCCTTCTAACTTCCAACGAGTGCAAACCCAATCTGCTCAGTCTCTCCTCATAATCAACACCCCTCATCTCTGGTATCAACCTGGTGAACCTTCTCTGCACTCCCTCCAAGGTCAATATATCCTTCCGCAAATAAGGGGACCAATACTGCACACAGTATTCCAGCTGCGGCCTCACCAATGCCCTGTACAGATGCAACAAGACATCTCTGCTTTTATATTCTATCCCCCTTGCGATATAGGCCAACATCCCATTTGCCTTCTTGATCACCTGTTGCACCTGCAGACTGGGTTTTTGCATCTCATGCACAAGGACCCCACAAAGACCTGGTTGGCTGTAGAGATTCGCATTCTAATCAGTATTCTGTAACTTGATTTTGTGCCTCTGTGTTGTGTTTGAGAGCAGATTTCCACTCCATCTGATGAAGGAGCAGCGCTTCGAAAGCTAATGGTATTTGCTACCAAATCAACCTGTTGGACTTTAACCTGATGTTGTTAAAACTCTTACTATGTTTACCCCAGTCCAACGCCGGCATCTCCACATCATGACAGTCTATCTTACCCAGGCTCTGCCCCATCTCCTTAACCCCACACATTTACCACGACTAATCCATCTAACCTACACATCTTGGGACATCAAGGGCAATTTTACCACGGCCAATCCACCTAACCTGCATATCTTTGGACTGTGGGAGGAAACCGGAGCACCCGGAGGAAACCCACACAGACACAGGGGGAGAACGTGCAAACTCCACACAGACGCCCAAGGTTCTTGGAGCTGTGAGGAAGCAGTGCTAACAACTGTGTCACCGTGCCGCCCTAACCACTGTGACACCGTGCCACCCTGAAATGTATGCGCTTTGTTACAGTCATGACAAGCAGTATGATGATTCAAATTAGTAATTATTCATCAAAGATTGTTGCAAAGTCCAGATGGGGTCCAAATCCATTGTAAAAGATTATCCAAAAGTAAATTATGCAGTGCATAGAAAAGGTATTTATCTCTCACAAAATGGAACATACAGTAATCAAAACAAAGTTTAAAAGTGCATATTTGTAATCTAGACACAAGGAAAAAGAGAGTTCTCGGAAATTGAGAAGTCAAAGGAACAAAGAACAGGAAAAAGGTTGTAGTCAGTTAAGTTAAAGCAAGGAACAGAGAAAGGGCTCTGAAGTAGAGACAGCTGCAAGGAGCATATTTAGAGTTAACTTGTGAGAAGCCAGACATTCAAGGTAATCAGAAGATTGGTGATTTCTTATTGCAGGCCTCTGAAACAGAGGTGTTCTGTTGGCATGGTTGGGTACCTGACAGAGTCTGTGGAAGGCAAAGTTTGAATGCATGTGGTGATCCACGACAAATGAATATTGAAAGGAGGTTGAAACCCTGGAGGTGGATCCCTGGTGAAGATATCCGAGAGAAAACGTTGTTTGTGAGATGATTCCAAAATGTGGATTCTTTGAGAGTGGAGATTGGAAACATGTGGAATGCAGAGTTCCAATGAGATTAGTTAGCTCACAGTGTGGCAAGCATCTGTTTAGGGGGGGGGCGGGGGGGTTGAAATCTGCAGAGACTGTATTGGTGTGAGGTGTCTGACCACATTTTGCCTATTCACATGGACTCTGTATTTACTGAGAACATTAGAGCATATAATGTGCTAGCCATACAAATCTGTATACATCTATAAAGGTATAGCTGGGTGAAGTAGTGTATTATGATTTATATTTTATTGTTTGATAAATGTTTTCTTCTTTTGTTAAAAGGTCATCAGTGGTTCTGTGAATTTGTTCATCCATGTATCTAAACAAACAATAAAACTTAGTATCTATCATGCTGGATTTCACCCTGGGATTTGATTTTGATTTGATTTATTATTGTCACATGTATTAGCATACAGTGAAAGGTATTGTTTCTTGCGCGCTATACAGACAGAACATACCATTCACAGAGAAGGAAACGAGAGAGTGCAGAATGTAGTGTTACAGTCAAATCTGGGGTATAGAAAAAGATCAACTTAATGCAAGGTCTGACTTCAAAAGTCTGACGGCAACAGGGAACAAGCTGTTATTGAGTCGGTTGGTACATTGGATCTGACTTGTCCCGTAATAACGTCAGCTGGGATTGAAACACTGGCTACAAAAGGGTTTCTGTGTGTTACCTTTTGTGCAAGTTGGTTGCTTGTCTGTCCATGTTCCATCTTGTTGACAACTTATCTGAGCACTGCCATTCAGAATAAATGAATCATTGCAGGTGAAGTGTGCAATGGTGCCCAGAGTTGCAAAGATCTGATTTATCTGCCCACTTCCTGGAAGAATTATTCGTTGTCCATTCAGTGGTACACCAGGGACAGGACAGCTCTTACTCTCTGGAACTAAAGAACAGTGTAATGCTTTCAGAATATTATTCAAATCATACTGAAGGATTAACTCAGACTGTACAATGGGAACTATATCAACATGAGAGCCCTCTCTATAATGTTAGATAATAAAAAGCATTATATTGGCAAAAAGAATAATGTGTATGACGCTTAGATCAAATTCTAAGTGACCAATGAAACATTATGGCCAGGATTCTCCCAAAAACAATTGCGGGAAAATGGGAACATTTCTCACCCATTTTTTGGGTGTACTTACCGGAACAAATCTCTGGCACTCTGTGCATCGCCAGCCTACACAACTCCACCCCCACCCTTACCCCACCCCGATCGGTGGCCTAACCGACCACCCCCTCTGCCTCCCGGGCCAATCCCAATCGCCAGTCCATGGCCAGTGCCCGATCTCACCTCCCACCATCCCCAAGGCCAACAACGACCCCCCTGATGGCCAGTCCAAACCCTGCCCCATGGCCACTCTCGATCGCCCCCTCACTCCCTCCCTGACCAATCCCCTTGCAAAGTGGCAGCGGATCTCCCCAGTCAAGTCCCGCAACCCTAGCAGACCCTGCCCCAGTATGCCCCATACCCTTCTAGGCCCACCCCCTTGGCACTGCCCAATGCACCCTTGGCACAGCTGGGTGCCCAGTGGGCAGTGCCATGGTGCACAGTCTGCAGTGCCAGGCTGACACTGCCAGACTGGCACTGCCCAAGGGCCGTCCCCCTGCCCCCAACCTCCTGGGAGTCGTCAATGTCCTCTGTCCCACCAGCAGAGTGAGCATGCCTGTTCCCCATTGGTGGGGAACAGTTGTAAACCCCGCTGATGGGGACCTCTCCCGGTTCGGGATGGGGTGGAGGGGGTGGAGAGACACTAGCAGGCCCGGAGACTATTGTCCCGGGCCTGCAAATCACATTGAAAATCAGATTTCCAGATGGTAATCAGCCCCGCATTGATTTCCGATGCCAGTTGCGAGTCCCGCTAGAGGCTGATGTCTCCTGGCCCGCTGCGCCGTGCTGGGACAATCCCAACCTATGTATGTGACAAGCAGAAAATACTGTATGTAACCAGGAGGATATATTAGGTGCAATTTTCCGAAAACATTTTATGAAAAATTTTATGAAAATTTTATGAACAAAATTCTAAGTGCTAAACAAGCAAGAAATTGGAAGAGGGTCTGACGAAGGGTATCCAAACTTGAAACGTTGGCTCTAATCTCTCTCCACAGATGCTGTCAGATCTGATGAGACTTTCCAGCATTTTCTAAATATATTAATGATTACATGCACCAGATTACGTCACCGGGAGGGGAGAATCACACAATGAGCATTCTCCAGCCCAATCACATTTGATCCCTCTTGAGGGAGTCTTTGCCATAATGCAATTTGCACCTGCACGTGTAAGGCCAGAGAATCACCCCCATTGTGTTTGTGATCAGGAGGCCATTTTACATGTGTTACCTGGACAAGTATGTGTCACTGTAGAACACTGTTTGCAAGACCAGTAGGACGCGATCTTGCCACCTCATCCCGCTCATCGATTAGCGTGGCGAGGCAGCAAAATAGCATGCAATGCTAAAAATCAGGTTCGCCACTGGCCCCGAACAGTTTGGTATCTTCCCAGCCCCTCTTCATTAGCATGAATTTGAATGGATTTGTATATCATTAGTGAGGTCGGCAGGCTAATGTCCACCCTCCCAGACTCTCCCCAGCTCACCATCTTGATGTGACGCTGGCGCAAATCGCAAATGCTCTATAAAAGCGTTGTTCAGGCGCAGTAGTAGCGAGCGGGATCAAGAGGTAAGTACCACTGAGCACCAACCCCCAGGGTGCAGAGGGGAGTCTCAGGCGCTGTCATGATGCGGGGTGGGTGGATTGCATGGGTGAAGGGTTTTGGAGGGAGCTCGTGCCTGTATGGGGGTACTCAGGTCATGGGTCGGCGCTGGCTTGGGGCTTGTGTTGCATGCGTTCCTACTGGCCAGTGAACAACCCCCAAGGGGTTGCTTGTGAGGTCAACTCCCAACCCCACTGATGTCACAATGGTAACCCTGCCATATGTCTGCTGCAAGAAGTCTCACAACACCAGGTTAAAGTCCAACAGATTTATTTGGTAGCAAAAGCCACTAGCTTTTGCTACCAAATAAACCTGGTGGACTTTAACCTGGTGTTGTGAGACTTCTTACTGTGTTTACCCCAGTCCAACACCGGCATCTCCACAATATGTCTGCTGGATAGGCTCTGTGGTTTGTTGCAGACATTCCATCCCAGGGCCCACTAACAGAAACACAATTCAGATCTGGCAGCTGCTGCTCCAATCAAGGGAGTTCGGCAGATATTAACACAATTCCTCATACTGCATGGATTCTGCAGTGCTGCCTTCAATGGGAACTCATCCCATGATAGTCATAAAGGTGCTTCTCCACCATCTGTCTGAACTGCAAGCTATTCCTGGAAACCACTGCAACAGGTAGATGCACTCATGTCTATACTTCAGCCCAATGGGAACCCCGTCGTAGCCACCCATATGCTCTCCATGTCCACCATGGCAAGGATGTGGCAAGGATAGGCCATTGTGGTGCCAGGGATGCTGTCAGGTTGCCAGAGTCTAGAATCATGGGGACGCAGGTTGCTGGGAGAGAGTGAGGGATCCAGGATGGATAACATTACTGACTATCTCTCTAACTCGCTCCCCTTCACAAATCTCTTCCCCCCCGAACATGTCAAAGGAATTATGGGTTTCACATCAGAGCCAGTTGAGCTGGTTGTAATACTTGTGGCTGCTGAGGAGCAGGAGGAGGAGGCGTCCGCCTGCTGCAAGGTCATTCAGGCCTGAGGCAGCGGCAGGAAGACACAACCACACATTAGTCTGAGGGGAGAGCCAGAAGATGTCAGAAATGGGGACCTATACAGAACCCGTGTGTCTTTCAATGGGCTGCCAGACACGTGCTGCCGCAGACTCCAGCTCAGTAAGGAAACAGTGTGGCACCTGTGTCATGTCCTGGCAGAACTAGCACCTCGTGGGACAGGAGAATACCCGTTCCTGGTGGCAGTGAAGGTCATAGCAGCCCTCAACATCGACGCCACCAGGTCCTTCCAGGCCTCCAGCAGACACCGCTATGGCATCACCCAGTCCTCCATGCACAAGTGAGTCCATGAGGTCACGTATTCCATGTATGCCAGGGCAGGCCACTATTTCAATTTCAACTTGGGTCAGGCCCATCAGGAGACCGGGCTGCAGACTTCAATGTCATTGTTGGGATACCCCACTTGCAGGGGGCTATAGACGGCATGCATGTCACCCTGTGGTCACCAACATAAAATCAAAGGGTGTCATTCATCAACAGAAAGAAGCTCCACTCTCTGTGGTGTTCAGATAGTCTGTGACTGGTGTGTGCGCTTCACCAAGGGAACATGCATGACAGCTTCATCTTGTGGGGTTCTGACATCCCCAGCCTCTTTGAGGACCACTCCACACTGCTGGGATGGCTGGTAGGGGCCAAGAGCTACCCACTGAGGTCATGGCTGATGACGCCAGTGCAGAGGTCCCAGACTGAGGCAGATACCCATTATAATGAGGTCCACGCTGCCACCAGGTCCGTCATCAAGTGGTGCATCGGATTCTTGAAGATGTGGTTCCACTGCCTGGGCCACTCTGGCGAGGCCCTCAAGTATAGCCCCCTGAGGGTCTCACACTTTGCTGTGTGCTCCACACTGTCCCCCTGGTTCAGCAGCAGGGGGACATTCTGGAGGAGAGGGACCAGAGGAACGCTCCTGGGGAGGAGGAGGAGGCCCAGTGGGATGTGAAGGAAATGGCTGAGGAGGAGCCAGAGGATTGAAGGCAAGCAATGGCAAGAGTCTGGCAGGGCAGAGCGGTGAGGGAGGCCCTAATTGCAACAAGGTTCTCTGATTATGGCTCGTGGTATACACCAGCTCCAACCCCTACCGCTCCTCCTGGAGCATTCAACCTCCACCCTGCCCCCCACCCCCCATTCCCACCATGCCAATACCCTGCAATGGCATCATGCCAGGGTGATGGGCCTGGGTTTGCTGTGTTAGTGAGTTACTGGTCAAGGCAGGTGTGATGACGACTTACTGTGCAGTACGCTGATGCAGCCCTGGGTGCCACACAAGTCTGACTCCTACCTGGTCTCTGACTGCACACTGGCACCCAGGCCCACACCCTAGTGAGGATTTGGGGAACCACCGTCCATCCCACTGCTCCAGCAGTTGGGGATGGGGGAGCCATCCCAAGGTTTGGTCAGTGCTAGGGATGCCATGCCAGTCTGTCACTGTGGGCAACCAGGGCACCGACTGCTGGGACTGCTTTGGATGAGCGCTTGGAGTACCACAGCAGTCAGGCACAGGCGCTGGGAAGTAGGGGTCGCATACGCCTAGGGCTAAGAGCCTCTCTCACGCAGAACGAAGGTCGGCGTCTCAATGCATATGGTCGGGATACAATCAGGTCTTTGGGAGGCGGATCACAGACAGATTAGTCGCAGCTGTGGGGTGCAAAAATTTCTAAGTGACAATTAATAGAATTCTAGCTATTGCATGTCTTCTTAATCTTACATGGCCTACCATTACATCCAGGTGCCCCTCAGGATGTGTAATCAGAGGTAGAGGTGGTCAGCTGTGTTACGCCCCTCGTGGTCTGTGATGCCCTTGGCGGGCATCCCCTGGGGGGCTGAGACCTGGAGGGCCCTGGCCAACTTTCGGGTATCAAGGATGTAGCCGTGCAACCCTGTTCATTCGGCTGCCTCGGAGATGCACTGTTGTCAGGAAGGGGGATTCTGAAGGACTGCGGCCAGCGGGGTCTCCTGGGTGAATAGCTCTGGCATGGTCTCCAGCACTTCCTCCTCCCTCGGGGTGGGCCTCTGGGGCACCTTGGTACACTCCACGGGACAGCAGGGCAGTTGGAGTGAGCTTTAGAGGGCCTCTGAATCGCCTGGTTCTGCCAGTCCTAGAGGCCCAACTGCATCTGCACCATGGTGTGCAAGCCCTCTGAGACTGTGCCATGCTCTGGTTCCCCCCCATCAATAGATCTCTGGGACTAGGCCAAGTTCTGGAGCCCCATAGAAAGTGCCCCCGAGACTGAACCAAACTCCCAAGGTCCTCAGCTATGGCCCTCTGTGTCTCAGGTATGCTCCCGGGGCCCTCAGCAACTCAGCCATGCCTTGGACCCTGCCACCCATGGTGACCATTTCCTGCCTCAGGCTTTTCACTGCAGACGCCCTCCTTTCCGTGTTGGCCTGGGTACCAGGCATGTCGCGGAGCTTTCCTCCGAGGTGTTGAACGGGATCTCCGTGGGGGCAGCAAAGGGGTTGCTGGCTTCTGAGGGCCCAGCCTCATCGGGGTTGTCCCCTGGAAAACAAGACACATAGGTAAGTTTCTGGATAGATCGCAACTTACTTGAAATCAGTCATAGTAACGAAGGATTTGTGGCTCCTCACTTCTGTGGCACACCCCAACCTGGCTGTCGGTCAAAGCTTTAGCCTTTGACTCCCCGACAGCTCCATGGTTCGCTCCTCGAAGGCAGTGAGGATGTATAGCTTGGGGAATCCACCTCTGGACATCGCCTGCTCCCAGCGATTGTAGGCTATCTTCTCCTGCGGGGACAGAAGGGGAATTGAAAGCTTGATGGCTGGAAGAGCACAGGGTGTCGGGGATGTTGGCAATCGGGTGGTGAATGTCAGCACAGTGCCTCAACAGGGGTTTGTGACAGGGGTGCCGGAGGGGTTGGAGGCACGTGCAACGGAGTCCAATGATGGGAGACTGCGGGTTGTCAGGGAGTGGCTCGACATGGACATTCCAGACACGACAGATGGAATTGATGCCAAGACAGGATGGACACACCCTTGCTGCCTCATTTTCTTTCTGCACTGAGCCCCGTACCAGCGCACGGGCACTCACTGCAGCTGCCACCACTTCCTAGGCCGCATTGCTGGCCCGTTCCCTTGGGCCGCCGACAGTCTTGGGGGTAGAAGATGGCCCCCCTCTCCTCCACGGCGTACAGCAACCATCCCAGCTCCCTCCCTGTAGGTTTTCTCACCGTTTTCTTCAGCGAGGTAAGTAATGGGAACTTATGGCACTCTGTGCAAAACAGAAGCCGTAATGCAAATCCCGCCAGTGTGTGGTGGTGGTGGTGGGTTGGGGGGGGGGGGGTTGTATGTGTGTGTGTTCATCTGTGAAGCCAGCTGTTGAGCTTTCGGGGGTGCCATTGCGCAAGTGCCCCTGCTCTCCCAGTAAGTATATGGGAGATCTGTCGCCATCCCTCCACAATCACCACCCCTCCTCCCCCCCCGATCACCACACCCACAGATCAAACCCCATTCTGCAGAGTTCCCCCCTTCCCTCCTCTCCTACAGACCTCCCCCCCACCTTCCCCCATCAGGGCCATGCCCCTAGGGCCCTGCCGCCTCCATCCTGCCCCTTCCAGACGATAGCGTCCAGGGCTTGTTAATGGCATGCTTAACCATGTCCTTAATATTGGAACAGCCTCGCAACCTTCCTGGGTGTGAGGCTGATTTCACGGCAATATAGGATCGGCAAGATCACAAGAGGCAAGAAACCAGGTGCAAACCCGATCTTTAGCCTCTTGCCCTATCTTACTGGCTCGCCACCCAATTGACTGGTGTGGTGAGCCGGTAAGATTGAGCCCTTAGAATTTGTTTAGGAAGATTCCGCCCATTATGTGTGTGATCAACAAGATATACTGGGCTGGAATTTTATATAGCCATAAGGATCCCAGAGCCATTTAAAAATGGGGGGGACCCCATTTGGGAATTGAAACCCTATTCCCGGCATCCTGAATTTGTAGCACAGGGTAAAACTGCAGGTGTTGAGCCCACACCTTGCAGTCCCAACCTGGTTGGTTTCATCGTGAGACCAGGCACCTCCTAGCCTCCTGCAGTTTTTGTGAAAGTCACAGCTTCTCCATGACTTGTATTTCACGGTCCCTCAAAGTCTGAATTCGGGAATGTTTTGAAAGGTAAGGTCAAAAGTTCTTACTCATCCCCCATGCCAGTTCATTCCTTTCCCTAACCAACCCTCATAGCCCCATGGTCTCTCATATCCCCAATACCACCTCGTAACAGATTTATGCCCATTCACTCAGTATACACTCTGTACAGAACCAAGGAACCCCACAGTAACAACAGAATGTCTGAACTTGGTTAAAATATCCATTCATAATTTTCTTCAAAAAACTTCTCTTGCTACAACACTATAATAGTGTCACTCAACCAAACTTTTAAAATATCAATAACATAAGCAGTAAACACTTGACACTTCTTTATCTTGTGCAAATAAACTTTCAGCCATTGACATTACAGATATAATAAAAAATAGCCTATTACAATATCATAAAGCTGTCAATCAAGCAAAGTTTTTTCTCCAACTTGTCAACAAAGTTAATCCTTTTATGGAGGTCCAGGTTCCCAGTGAAGCTTGCATATTGGGGCTAAGAGGAAAAAGTCAGGGAGTGAGACTAGTTGAGTTGTTCCTGCAGAGAGCCATCATGGACATGACAGACTGAATTATCTTCTTCCATGTTGCAACCTTTTTATAATTCTAGATGTTGACACAGTAAAAATGAAATATTCCCTGAGGTGTGACCCTACTATACCTGACAAGTACTTAATGTTAACACTAAACCATAATGTTGAAACTGGAGCCTCACAAGTATTTAATGTTGACACAAGTAAAGGGATTATCTAACACTAGCATTGGATCCAAGAGAGTACCCCATAGAATCGTTACAGCACATTTGGCTCGTCACATCTGTACCAGCTCTCTAAATGAGCAATTACCTAGTTTCATTTCCCCGCTTTCTCCTAGATTACTTATTAATGACACTGGAGTCAAGGAAGT
This sequence comes from Mustelus asterias, assembly GCF_964213995.1. Taxonomy (NCBI): domain Eukaryota; kingdom Metazoa; phylum Chordata; class Chondrichthyes; order Carcharhiniformes; family Triakidae; genus Mustelus; species Mustelus asterias. Next base: position 78,064,479 of record NC_135809.1, read on the forward strand.
TATTAATGTTGACATTCATAAATCTGATAATCATAGAATCCCTACAGTGCAGAAGGAGGCCATTTGGCCCATCGAGTCTACACCAACTCACCGACAAAACAATCCATCCAGGCCCTAACCCCGTAACCCCACATATTTAACTCGCTAATTTCCCCTAACCTATACATCTTGTGACATCAAGGGGCAATTTTAGCATGGCCAATCCACCTAACCTGCACATCTTTGGACAGTGGGAGGAAACTCACACAGTCATGGGGAGAACATGTAAACTCCACATAGACAGTCACCCAAGACTGGAATTGAACCCAGGTCCCTGGTGCTGTAAGACAGCAGTGCTAACCACTGTGCCACTCTTGCAGTCAAGCTGCAATTAATATTGATATTGCAGCCAATGGGTGAGTTAAGGGAGTGCTTAATGTTGACACTGGAACTAAGCAAGTACGAAATATTGACACTGAAGTCAAGGAAGCATCTAATGTTGACACAAGAGCCACAGAAGTGGTTCATGTTGACACTGGAGCCAAGGGAGTATCTCCTGTTAACACTAGAGTCAAGGGAGAATGTAACATTGTCAATGAAACCTCAAGTTAAAAGAGGAACACAAAAGTAGTTAAATGTTGACACTGGAGCCAAGGGATTACTTAATTTTAACAGTGGAATAAAGGTAGCAATTAGCATTGACATTAGTTCATAAAACTTCATGGCAAGCACAAAGTAACTCCTCCATCTCCTTTATGGATAGCTTACCTGTCCTTCACTGATACATGCTGGTTGTTAAATAATATCCCCCAGTGGTATGACAAAACATTATCCTTGTGAACCTGGAAGTGGAGCCTGTTCACTCCACATTTCTACCATCTTTTACATCAATCAAATGCATTTTTGAAAGTTCAGGAAGTTTTACGCTGTGGACCCATAGCCACTAAGAACTAGGTTCGCACTGGTTTCATTCATTTCATCTAGGACCCAGCAGAGAGAAGAGGCTATCCCCAATTCCTCCACCCATTCGCTAACCTAGACTGGTTTGTAAAATGAGATTAGCACACTAACCATGCAAGCCTTTGATCCATGTTGGTCATGTGTTAGTGATGGCAAGGCACCAAAATCAGCCATGCTACTACATATTATCCAAAGTTTCTCACTTTGTTACTCCAAAGGGAGGAGTAAGGGAGATTAGTGGTAGCACTAATAGGTTAGAAAACAGTAGGCAATTGTAGAGGAAAAGCCCATGAATCCGGAGGAGAAGAGGGGAGATTTGCTCTTTTAAGCTTTTGGGGGCATAATCATAAATGTATTTGTTATACTCATATTTCTACTTTTTTCTTGACAAGGGACAGAGCAAATGTCACCACTTTCTTCACAACAATGTTGTTTCTGCTTCTCAATACACAGGGTGTTAAAAGAGTCTTACCACAGCGCGGTGTACTCGTGCTCCAGTTCCCATCCAGTTGACAAGTGACAACGTTACTTCCAACTAACTGGAAATTAGCATCACAGCTGAAGTAGATCTGGGAACCAAATCGGAAATCGTCTCCTTCCACTGTACCACTGACTGGAGCCACGGGATTCCTACATATCACCACTGACAGGTCACATAGTTGATAAACGCATTTTATTACAGACATTTAAATAAATTCTGCAGTCATGCAAATGCAAAAACATTTAATAATTTACTGGATTTTGAAAAACAAGGAGAGTCTCTTCTTTTGGTTCAGCCTAACTGAGACAATAACAAGCCTAATTCCTGGAACCCTTAGGAGGGCATGGCAGGTCTCACCCTCACCAGGTGAATGAAAGTCTTCAACTCCTGGTCCTCTCAATAGGAGCAATGAAAGGCCTCAGCTTCCTGGCTTCCTCACCAGGTAACTGAAAAGCCAAAGTCTCCTGCAGCCCTCAATAAGAGAATGGGCAGACATCAATCTCCCGAGTCCTCATCAATTTGCACTCAGTCAATTGTCCCAGGAGATATCAGAGAAACAATTCCCAGAGCTGGAGATCTCCTAGACCTGCTGGTATAGTTCTGACTGTGCAAAAGTGGAAAACAGGAGATAGTGTTTTCCTTGAGACTTCTCAAATAATTGGAGTTTCTACTAAACTTCTGCTAAAGTTAGGGCAATGGACCAGGAGAAGCCTTGGAGAAATTTCCAGTAGAAAGTCTTTCATTTCTGCTTCAATAAGTCATTATATCGCGACAAAGATTAGGACATGTGGATTCTCGGGACAAATAGTTGAATGTTGGAAAACTGGCTAAAAAATGGAAGTCATGATGTGGAGATGCCGGCGTTGGACTGGGGTAAACACAGTAAGAAGTTTAACAACACCAGGTTAAAGTCCAACAGGTTTATTTGGTAGCAGAAGCCACACAAAAGCTTATGTGGCTTTTGCTACCAAATAAACCTGTTGGACTTTAACCTGGTGTTGTTAAGCTTCTTACTGTAAAAAATGGAAAACAGAAAATTGGGTTAAGGATAGCTGCTTAGAATATGATATTCCACAAAGGCATTGCTGGGAACACTGTTGTTCATAATTTACATCAATGATTTGGACTTAAGAGCAAATAGCGCAAATCAAAATTCACAGATGGTACCAAACCAAAGAAGAATGCAACATAATACAACAGCTTGCAAACTGGATAGTTAAATGACAAATGTGAGGTGATACTGTTTAATTGAAAACATTGAAACATTACCTCCAGCTTAGAAACAAAATGAGTGGAATAGAAGAGCAAGGAAGATCTAGGGACAGATTAAAAGCAGCATCACAATATTTTTTTTAAAAAGCATTGAAGAAAAGCCCTCCTACTCTCCATGACAACCTATGCTGCCTGGTCTGCTGAGTATTGGCAGCATTTTATGTTTCTAAAGTAAAGTTTATTTATTCGTTACAAGGCTTTCATTAACACTGCAATGAAGTTACTGTGAAATTCCCCAAGTCGCCACAGTCCGGCGCCTGTTCAGGTCAACATACCTAACCAGCACGTCTTTCAGACTGTGGGAGGAAACCGGGGCACCCGGAGGAAACCCACGCAGACACGGGGAGAATGTGCAAATTCCACACAGACAATGACCCAAGCTGGGAATCAAAACCGGATCCCTGGCTCTGTGAAGCAGCAGTGTTAACATACTGTGCCACCCCCTATTCTATTGCTGGAAGATTTATCAATTTTACCAAAATTCGCTGGACTCTGGGGCAGTTCCAGTAGATTGGAAAACAGCAAATGTGACGTCACTGTTTAAAACAGGAGGTAGACAAAAGTCGGGTAAATATAGGCTGGTTAGCTTAACTACTGAAGTGGGGAAAATGCTTGAATCTATCATCAAGGAAGAAATAGCAAGACACCTGGATATAAATTGTCGAATTGGGCAGATGCAGCATGGGTTCATGAAAGGCAGATCATGTTTAACTAAGTTACTGGAATTATTTGAGGACATTACAAGCATGGTGGACAACGGAAAACTGATGGATGTGGTGTATCTGGATTTCCAGAAGGCATTCAACAAGGTGCCATATCAAAGGCTGCTGCATAAGATAAAGGTGCACGGTGTTACGGATAATGTATTAGCATGGATAGAGGATTGGTTAACTAACAGAAAGCAACAAGTGGGGATAAATGGTTGTTTTCCTGATTGGCTATCAGTGTCTGCTGGTGTGCCTCAGGGATCAGTGTTGGGACCACAATTGTTTACGATTTCCATAGATGAGATGGTGTTAGAGACCAAGCATAGTGTGTCAAAGCTTGCAGATGACACTAAGATGAGTGGTAGAGCAAAGTGTGCAGAGGACACTGAAAGTCTGCAGACAGATATAGATAATTTAAGTGAGTGGGCAAGGGTCTGGCAGATGGAGTACAATGTTGGTAAATGTGATGTCATCCATTTTGGTAGGGATAAGAGCAAACTGGACTATTATTTACATAGCAAAACATTGCAGCATGCTGCTAGGCAGAGAGACCTGGGTGTCCTTGTGCATGAATCACAAAATGTTGGTTTGCAGGTGCAGCAGGTAATTAAGAAGGCAAATTGAATTTTGTCCTTCATTGCTAGAGGAATGGAGTCTAACCACAGGGAAGTTGCATCTGTATAAGGTGCTGCTGAGGCCACACCTGGAGAACTGTGTACAGTTTTGGTCTCCTTACTTGTGAAAGGATGTATTGGCATTGGAGGGGATGCAGAGGAGATTCACTAGATTGATTCTGGAGTTGAGAAGGTTGGCTTAAGAGGAGAGACTGAGTTAGACTGGGACTATAGTCATTGGAATTTAGAAGAATAAGGAAGAATCTTATAGAAACACAAAATTATGAAGGGAATAGATAAGATAGAAGCAGCGAGGTTGTTTCCACTGGCAGGTGAAACTAGAACTAGAAATAGCCTCAAAATAAGGGGGAGCAGATTTAGGACTGAGTTGAGGAGGAACTTCTTCACCCAAAAGGGTTGTGAATCTGTGGAATTCCCTGCCCAGTGAAGCAGTTGAGGCTACCTTGTTGAATGGTTTTAAGGCAAAGATAGATAGATGTTTGAACAGTAAAGGAATTAAGGGTTATGGTAAGTGGGCGGGTAAGTGGAGCTGAGTCCACAAAAAGATCAGCCATGATCTTATTGAATGGCGGAGCAGGCTCGAGGGGCCAGATGGCCTACTCCTGCTCCTAGTTTTTATGTTCTAAGATATTTCTCGAGATATAGAATTTAAAAGTAATGTGTTAAACACGTGTATAACGCTAGTCAGGTTATAATTCAAATGGCACATTTTGGTTTTGAAAGCATAAAAAGAATATAGAACCATTGGAAAAAATGCAAAAATGAACTACAAGGTCAGCGCCAGAACTGAGAGATTACAACTATCAGGAAATATGCTGGTATTTTCACTGTAGAAAATTGAAAACATGAAAGATAATCTGATATATGTTTTTAAATTGTGAATGGGTTGTACAGCTTAGATGTGGAAAGTCTCCACTTGCAGGAGAATTCAAAATTAGGGACCATAAATATAAGAACTTAATAATGAATTCAACAGTAGAATAAGGAGATATTTCTTCACTCAGCAATTAGTTAGGATGTGGAATAAACAGAAAGTGACATAGGCAAATAATATAAATCAGCAACCTAGGCTAGTGAGGGGGCCACATGAGTGGCCCTCCTTCATCTCAGTGGGCCACAAGATTGAAATTGGGCATGTTCACTAACTATGACTTTTGAATGAGATTGAATACATTTAATTTGAGCTGAATATTTAATAACAAATTATAGAAAATGGTTAATCATTCATATATTAATGGAATTGTCATCAATTTGAAGTGGTAAAAACAAAATAAAAGCTCTATTGGATGCAGAGGGAGTGCACACCTCTCACAGTCAATGTGGTGTACAATCAGCACACTCCTCACTTCATGTGCCCTTGCTTTATGTGCATTTCACTCCAGTTACGCAAATGGAAACCAGCAGAATGTGGTAACTCTATACATGGGCAACAGGCAACAAAATGTCTTGTGTGCCATACTTAGAACCCTGATGGACCTCATGGGAGAAGAGACCTATTATGTAGGAACCATTACAAGATCATGAGTCTGTATATAAAGAAGAAGTTGAGTAGTCCAAAGGTGTGCAGATTAAGTGGATTTGCCATGCTGAATTGCTCCTTGGTGCCCAAGGATGTGTAGATGAGGTGGATTAGCCATGGTAGATGTGCAAGGTTATGGGGATGGGATGTGGGAATGGGCCTGGGTGTGATGCTCTTTCGGAGAGTTGGTGCAGACCTGATGGCCTCCTTCAGCACTGTAGGGATTCTATAGTTCATTGCTTGACACATTGTACACAGTGCAGTTTATCTCCTATTTCTTTTTGGGCAATGCACCGAGTCTCTTGTCAGATCAACCAGCAGAAAGTGAACTTCCTGTAGCTTCTAGGGACTTATGATACCATGTAGTGTGCAGGTGCAGGAGGATTGAAGCCAACTCTTAGAAAGTCAAGAATCTGCAGCTAGTGACAGAATCTGGCTGATTAGGTCAGCTATCATTGTCTAGTCCAAAGTTTTACAGAATCACAAAATACTACAGTGCAGAAGAGCCCTTTGGTCCATCAAGTCTGCATTGACGCATGAATGGCCCTGACCTGCCCAGCTAATCCCACTTGCCAGCACTTAGCCCATAGCCTTAAATATTATGGCTAGCCAAGTACTCATCCAAGTACTTTTTAAAGGATGTGAGGCATCCCACCTCCACCACCCTCCCAGGCAGCGCATTCCAGACCGTCATCACCCCCTGGGTAAAAAAGGTATTCCTCAAATCCCCCCAAACCTCCCACCTCTCACTTTTAACTTGTGTCCCCTCGTAACTGACCCTTCAACTAAGGGGAACAGTGCTCCCTATTCACCCTGCCTATGCCCCTCAGTCTTCTCTGCTCCAGTGGAAACAACGCAAGCCTATCCAACCTTTCTTTATAACTTAAATGTTCCATCCCAGGCAACAACCTGGTGTATCTCCTCTGCACCCCTTCCAGTGCAATCACATCCTTCCTACAATGTGGTGATCAGAACTGCATACAATACTCCAGCTGTGGCTTCATCAAAGTTCTATACAACTTCATCATGACCTCTCTGCTTTTGTAATCTATACCCCAATTGATAAAGGTGAGTGTGCCATATGCCTTTTTCACCACCCTACTAACCTGCCTTTCCGCCTTCAGAGGTCTATGGACAAACACGCCAAGGTCCCTTTGTTCTTTGGAACTTCCCAGTGTCAGACCTTTCATAGTATACTTCCTTGTCAAATTACTCCTTCCAAAGTGTATCACCTCACACTTTTCAGGGATTAAATTCCATCTGCCACTTATCCACCCATTTGCCATCTCATCTATATCCTCCTGTAACCCAAGACACCCAACCTCACTGTTAACCACCCGGCCAATCTTTGTGATAACGGCAAACTTACTGATCCTACCCTCCACATCAATGTCATTTATATAAATGATGAACAATAGGGGGCCCAGATCCCTGTGGTATGCCACTGGCCTCCAGTCACTAAAGCAGCCGTCTGTCACCTCCCTCTATTTCCTACTGTTAAGCCAATTATGAATCCACCTTATCAGACCACCCTATATCCCATGTGCATTTGCCTTCTTAATAAGTCTCCCATGTGGGACTTTGTCAAAGGTTTTGCTGAAATCCATGTAAACTACATCAACCGCACTACCCTCATCTACACACTTGGTTACATGCTCAAAAAATTCAATCAAAATTGACCTCCCTCTGACAAAATCATGCTCACTATCCCTGATCAAACCTTGCCTCTCCAAATGGAGATAGATTCTCTTCTTCAGAATCTTCTCCAGTAGTTTCCCAACTACAGATGTGAGACTCACTGATCTGTAGTTCCCTAGCTTGTCTCTACAATCTTTCTTAAATAGTGGGACCACATTAGCTGTTCTCCAATCCTCTGGCACATCCCCGGTGGCCAGAGAGGAATTAAAAATTTGAGTCAGAGCCCCTGCAATTTCCTCCCTCGCCTCCCACAACAGCCTGTGACACAATTCATCCAGACCTGGACATTTGCCACTTTTAAGCCCGCGAATACCTCCAATATTAGACAGGATTTAGACAAAAGAAAAACCAACATGAGTAATAATGTTACAGGCTTGCTTGTTGTTCATGAGCAAACAAGTGTACAGTGCCTTTTTTAATCAAATGCAGCAATCAAAAAACAAGGTTGTACTGTCTGGGTTTCTGCGAAAATCATTGGGTGACCACCACTGAAATGGAGCTATCCAGACCAGAGGGGGATGGGTGGGCTAATGTTGAAATGGAGCTATCCAGGTCAGAGGGTAATAGAGGTTAGGGGAAATGGTGTGGTCTTACTGTTCAGATAGACCCCCTCATGGATGAGTCCCAACTCCCATTATCTTGGAGTGCGCAAATTCTCACCTTGAGATCTACGTAAGCTTAATGTAACACACTTGGAAAGTGAACAACAAGGTCCCGAAATTATGAAATATGAAAAAGAATAGAAACATTGAACAAGTGCATAATCTAGCAATGAAAGTATACAATTATAGTAGAAATTATTTACCGAATTTCAAGTAGATAAAAAAAATTTAAAATAGCATTCTTGGGATTAAACTAAGCCTTGTCAGCAACTTTTACATCCATACCTTTTGTTTTTACGGAATATTAATCTGTCAATTATTCACAAACTGTCTCCCCACTGTTTTTCTGAGATTTCTAAACTATTCTTATTCATGAGATTTTCACTAGCCAACTACTCCTTTTGAACAGAAGAGATCCCAGAAAAAGGAGGTTTTGAGTATCTGACCTCAACATCAAAAACGAACAAGAAACGGTCCATCACATTTTATCAGCAATCACAAAGGCTGAATATATTTTGTGGGTAGCACATAAAACTATCTTTCAAGCATGTCATCTGGGAAACATTGAAAATAAAATTCAAGTCGTTCATTAGGATCAGCTTGATGTAGGACTCAACTTTAATTAAGCCTCTTTGGTGGGAGGAACAGATGTTCAGAATATTTCCCAAATGGTAAGAAATTAGAATGTGTAGATGTATAAAGAGACTTGGATGTCCTTGTCTTTGTCCACAAGTCCTGAAAGCTAGCATGCAGCTGCTAATGAAATAGCAGTCATGATGTGGAGATGCCGGCGTTGGACTGGGGTAAACACAGTAAGAAGTTTAACAACACCAGGTTAAAGTCCAACAGGTTCATTTGGTAGCAAAAGCCACAAGCTTTCGGAGCCTTAAGCCCCTTCTTCAGGTGAGTGGGAATTAAGACAGGTTAACCTGTATTAACGAATTAAGTAAGAAGTCTCACAACACCAGGTTAAAGTCCAACAGGTTTATTTGGTAGCAAATACCATAAGCTTTGGGAGCACTGCTCCTTCGTCAGATGGAGTGGAAATGTGCTCTCAAACAGTGCAAACAGACAAAATCAAGTTGCAGAATACTGATTAGAATGCGAATCCTACAGCCAGCCAGGTCTTAAAGGTACAGACAATGTGGGTGGAGGGAACATTAAACACAGGTTAAAGAAATGTGTATTGTCTCCAGACAGAACAGCTAGTGAGATTCTACAAGCCCAGGAGGCAAGCTGTGGGGGTTACTGATAATGTGACATAAATCCAACATCCCGGTTTAGGCCGTCCTCATGTGTGCGGAACTTGGCTATCAGTTTCTGCTCAGCGACTCTGCGCTGTCGTGTGTCGTGAAGGCCGCCTTGGAGAACGCTTACCTGAAGATCCAAGGCTGAATGCCCGTGACTGCTGAAGTGAATTAAGACAGGTTAACCTGTCTTAATGCTCTCTCCACTCACATTGTTTGTATCTTAAAGACTTGATTAGCTGTAAGTATTTGCATTTCAACCATTATTCTGTAAATTGAGTTTGTGTCTTTATATGCCCTGTTTGTGAACAGAATTCCCACTCACCTGAGGAAGGGGCTTAAGGCTCCGAAAGCTTGTGGCTTTTGCTACCAAATAAACCTGTTGGACTTTAACCTGGTGTTGTTAAACTTCTTACAATGAAATAGCATGCAGGAAGGCTACTGGAATATTAGCCTTTATTGCAAGAGGATTTGAATACAGGAGTAGTGAGGCCTTGCTTCAGTATTATAGAACCTTGGTTAGGCTGCACCTGTCAATATTATAGAAGCTTGGTTTCACCACACCTGGATTACTGTGTGCAATTTTGGGCTCCTTACCTCAGACAGGATATTACTGCCATAGAGGAATTGCAACAAAGGTTCACCAGACTTGTTCCGGGGATGACGGGACTGTCTTATGAAGCGAGATTGGACAAACTGGGCCTGCATTCTATAGAGTTTTGAAGAACAAGAGGTGAAACCTATAAAATACTTAAAAGAATAGACAAGGTAGATGCAGGTAAGATGTTTCCCCAGGTTGGGGTATCTAGAATTGGAGGGGGGGCATAATTTCAAAACAAGGGAGAATGCCAGTTAGGACCAAGTTGAGAAGAATTTTCTTTACATAGAGGGTTGTGAATCTTTTGAATTCTCTACCCCAGAGGACTGTGGAAGTTCAGTCACTGAATATGTTTAAGATAGAGACTGATAGATTTCTGATTCATAACAACAAAGGGCTAAGGGAATATTGGGAATTTTACCTCATTGCACCCGTTTTGTGGTGGGAAAATTTCGTAAAATCAGGCGTAAAGCGGCTAGTGGGAGTAGCGCTCATTGTCATGCCCATTTCCATTTTATCACGGAAAACAAAATCATGATCGAGAGCCCGCCCAAAACGGGCGGAACGTCAACTTACATGTTTTTGCATTCATCACAATGTAATCAGTGAGCTTCACGCCCAATCGAGCTAGCTCGCCTGCCTTTACCACCTCGTTTGCCGCAGCCGGATCGGTCTGGAAAACACCTCCCCTATAAAAGTCAGATTCTGGCGTTTGATTGGTGAGGGTGAGTGAGGAGGTAAGTCTCTGCTTTCAAACTGCTCCGTGCTGCTCAGATGGGGTTGTTTCGTGGCGGACATGTTGCATTTCGGGTCGGGGGTGGCCTACGAATGTGTGAAGAGTGGGAGCTGTTGTTGTTCACGGAGTCCTACCTCAGACTCTCAGCATGGAACTGGATCTGAGGGCTGACCTCGGGTCTTAGGGATGCCTCTGGGTCCTACTGCAGGCAGCAGGAGGCAATGTTGCAGGTGGGGATGTGCTGGAAACTCTTTGAAGTGGCAATGCTGCAGCCTCAGGAACTATCAAGCAGCAGTCACTAATGCATGGGTGCTGGGTGTGTGTTTGGGGGGGAGCGGGGCTGTGTTGCTGGGGGCTGTGGGGCTAATAGGGGGGCTGTGTCACTGGGGGTCTGGTGGGGGGGGAATGGGGGACATGGGGTACCCGCTTCAGACTTGGCTGATGACGCCTGTGCTGTGGCCTGAGACTGAGAGCCGATATAATGAGGACCACATGGCCACTCATTCAATAGTAGAGCGGTGCAGAGGGTTCCTGAAGATGCGGTTCTGGTGCCTGGACTGTTCTGGCGGGGCCCTCCAATATAACCCCCTGATATCGTCCTGCATTGTGGTGGTGTGCTGTGCCCTACACAACCTGACACAGCAGCGAGGAGACCTTCTTGAAGAAGAGGATGTGGAGGCCAACGAGCAGGGAGAAGAGGAGATCGATGATGAAGAGCAACACCACCCAGATGCTGGAGGGCTGGTGGCAGCAAGGTCAGGCATGTGAGGGAGGCAGTGATCAACATACACTTTGGGCAATAGGAGGCTGTGTTGGCCACACGTGAGTTCGTGTCCTCCCTGCCACCACCCCCCCCCGCCCCCCCCTCCCCCGCCCCCCCAACCCCAGAATCCGAGAATCTCCTGCAACATTGTAACACCAGAGTGGTGGGCCTGGGTACTCTGTGTTAATGAGTTTATTTGACGGGCAGGAGGGTGATGACGACTCGCTAATCACCATTGTGATGATGCCCTGGCGCAAACTAGTCCGACTCCTACCTGAGCTCCGCATACACGCTGGTACCTGGGCTCACATCTGTGTAGTGGATAAGGGATCACTAAACCCTCACACAGGGCCCGGGGCGGGTGGGGTGGGGAAGGGGAGGAAATCCCTCATGGGTTCTGGGGATGTCATGGCAGATGTTGTAAGTCGCTGCCAATGCACGCCACCCACTGTAGCCAGTGATTTCTTTGAGCACCTTCATTTTCTCAGTAACATAGCGTTGAGGGGCCTCCCCCACTGATATCAACATGCAGGGTCCCACCGGCGACCATCAAGGTAAGGACCTTCCTGTTAAACGCAAATCTGAGACAAATTAGTCACAAGTGGGTGGTGAAATAACATTTATTGGTGCCAATAAAAGTGTCTTAATGATGAATGCTAACATAAAAACATGTGAACAGGAAACATTAAAGTGCATAAATACTCTGACCGAGTGCTGTCCTTCACAAATGCTATCTTAGTGCCACTACAACCTAATTTTATGTGGCATGCCATTACGTCTCGGTGTCTCCCCAGGATGTACAATGGAGGTGGAGGTGGCCAGCTGCCTACCACGCCCATGGCTCGTGAAGCCCTTGGCGATCATCCTCTGGAGGACCTGGATCTTGAGGGCCCTGGCCGGCCTCCAGGTGTCTGGGATGTAATCATGACACCCTCTTCATCCCCGCTGCCCCTGAGATGCCCCAATCTCAAAACGGGGGAGTCAGAAGGTGCAGCCATAGCCGCAGTCTCCTGGCTGGAAGGCCCTAGCACGGGCTCAAGCCTTTCCTCCTCCCTTGGGTTCCTGGGGCCCCTGGGTCACTCCATGGGATGGCGGTGCTTCTGCAGTGAGCTCCAGAAGCTCCAGCATCACCTGGCCCTGCCAGTCCTGGAGGACCACCTAGCCATGGTGGTCAAGCCCTCTGCGATGGCCACCTAAGTCAGGAGCTATCTGTTAATGGCAGCAGCAAGTGCCCTCTGAGACTGGGCCACACTCTGCAGCCTCTCAGGTTTGGCCCTCTGTGATTGGGCCATGTTCTCAAGGGTTGCTGCCGTAGCCTGCTGTGTCTCAGCATTGTCCCGCTAGGTCTCCTGTGGGCTCTTGAACCTCTCAGCCATGGGCCACAGAATCTCGAGAAGCCTGTTCAGGCACTCAGCTGTGGCCTGCTATGACTCGGCCATCGCTTGGAATCTGCCATTCATGGTGAGGATTCCCTGCCCCAGGCTTTCCACCGTGAACGCCACCTTTGCAGTGTTGGCCTGGGAACCGCGCAAGACAGGCAATAGCTGGTCTGCCTGAAAGCTTTGGGACGCCTCCCAACAGTCTCGCAGTCAGCCCAGTGTGGTTGTCAGCCCCTCCTGCATTCCCTGGCTCTGTTTCTGCATATCCTGCAGCTGAGGGAGAAGTGATAACAGAGGCCCAGCATGTAGCCTGGGGCCGACTGAGTCCTCACCTCCGGTAGGCCCCCATGTGCCTGAGGCCTCGGACATTCCCACCTCCACCCGATGTACATCAGCAAATGTGTCGTGTGCACCAGAGAGTGACCCAGATGCCTTGTCACTAACTTAACCCACCGATGTGAGTGTCTCTGGGGTGGTGAATTGCAGGATGGAAGCTTACGCCAAACTGGCGCCGGACTCGGAGGTCCCTTCATCGGCTTCTTCCGAGGAGTCTTCTGAGCTGTCGGGGTAGGATGAGTGGGAGCAACAGTGGGGGCCAACATGCCAGATGGCCCAGGTGGGTCAGGGTCCCTCCCTGCAATACAGGACACAAGGTCAAGTGCAAGGGAGGGAGAGGACATGGGCTGCATGCAACTTACTTGACATTTTTCCAACAAGTGGTGGATTAGCATGTGCTATCTTCAATGCCCCAACCTGACCATGCTGCCATTTATTGCCCACACACCCTCCTCTTCCACAAGTTCCAGCGCCCGCTCAAAGGGGGCGCCGGCTCGAATCTCAGGCACACCGCCCTCTGTCTTTGCCCTCTCCCAGCGGTTATGGGCATTCTTTTCCTGTGGGCATAGAAGGAGCCATGAAAAGTCTGATGGCACGCGTCCTGCAGGGTATCAGGGGGTGGCCCTCAAACGGCAAGCTCTGTGATACTCTTGGGAGGGAGAAGGAGGGAGGTGCTTGGTGGGGGGGGGGGGGCGGGGGGGTCAGGGGCTGGAAGCATGCAGCATGTTGGGTGTGGGGGGGATCTGGGGGTTATTTAGGGGAAAGATACTAGATGAGGTTAAACACTCACCCTTGCTGTCCGGATTAGGTCATTCATTTTTTTCCGGCACTGCTTCCCAGTTCTCCTGGCCAGCACCCTGGCACTATCACATGTGGCCACAGCCTCCCAGGCTGTGTTTCCATCCCTTCCCCTTGGACGACGTCCTGCTGGGGTGAAGAGGGTGTCCCACCTTGCTTCTACCTCCTCCAGTATCCTGGCCAGGTCAGATTCCAAAAATCTGGGTACTGACTTCCGGGTGGCCATTACTTCCTGCGCTGCCTGCCTGTCTGCCCATCCTTGGGGTTTTTATGGAGCTGTCCCTTGTTAGGGCAGATCAGCTGCAGGCAGTTAGAGTGAGTCAGGTGCCGTTAGAGCATTCCAGTGAGTTTAAAGCAGTTTGCCTTGTTACCATGGAGGGGAAGCCAAGTCAGCATTCACAGGAGTGCTTGGGTAAGAGAGGTGTCAGGGTTCAATTCCCAGCTTGGGTCACTGTCTGTGCAGAGTTTGCACCTTCTCCCCACATCTGCGTGGGTTTCCTCCGGGTGCTCCGGTTTCCTCCCACAGTCCAAAAGAATATCATTCAGTATGTGGATGGCCTGACTAGAGAGGGGGCAAAACCTGACCTCCTCTTAGGAAATAAGGAAGGGCAGGAGACAGAAGTGTTAGTGAGGGATCACTTTGGGACCAGTGACCACAATTCTATTAGTTTTAAGATAGCTATGGAGAATGATAGGTCTGTCCCAAAAGTTAAAATTCTAAATTGGGGCAAGGCCAATTTTGATGGTATCGGGCAGGAACTTTCAAAAGTTAATTGGGGGAGTCTGTGGGAAGGCAAAGGGACGTCTGGTAAGTGCCATGGTTTCAAAAGTGTGTTAACCAGGGTTCAGGGTAAACACATTCCTCTTGAAGTGAAGGGCAAGGCTGGCAGAAGTAGGAAACCCTGGATGACTCGGGATTTTGAGGCCCTGGTCAAGGAGAAGAAAGAGGCACATGACATGCATAGGCAGTTGGGATCAAGTGAATCCCTTGAAGAGTATAGGGGGTGTTGGAGTAGAGTTAAGAGAGAAATCAGGAGGGCAAAAAGGGGACACAAAATTGTTTTGGCAGATAAGGCAAAGGAGAATCCAAAGAGCTTCTACAAATACATAAAGGGCAAAAGAGTAACAAGGGAGAGAGTAGGGCCTCCTAAGGATCAACAAGGTCATCTATGTGCGGATCCACAAGAGATGGGCAAGATCCTAAATGAATATTTCTCATCAGTATTTACTGTTGAGAAAAGCATGGATGTTAGGGAACTTGAGGAAATAAATAGTGATGTCTTGAGGAGTATACATATTACAGAGAAGGAGGTGCTGGAAGTCTTAAAGCGTATCAAGGTAGATAAATCTGCGGGACCTGATGAGGTATATCCCAGGACGTTGTGGGAGGCTAGGGAGGAAATTGCAGGTCCCCTAGCCGAGATATTTGAATCATCGATAGTCACGGGTGAGGTGACTGAAGATTGGAGAGTGGCAAATGTTGTGCCTTTGTTTAAAAAGGGCTGCAGGGAAAAGCCTGGGAACTACCGGCCAGTGAGCCTCACATCTGTGGTGGGTAAGTTGCTGGAAGGTATTTTGAGAGACAGGATCTACAGGCATTTAGAGATGCAAGGACTGATTAGAGACAGTCAGCATGGCTTTGTGAGTGGAAAACCATGTCTCGCAAATTTAATTGAGTTTTTTGAAGGGGTAACCAAGAAGGTAGATGAGGGCAGTGCAGCTGATGTTGTCTACATGGACTTTAGCAAGGCCTTTGACAAGGTACCGCATGGTAGGTTGTTGCATAAGGTTAAATCTCATGGGATCCAGGGTGAGGTATCTAAATGGATACAAAATTGGCTTCTTGACAGAAGCCAGAGGGTGGTTGTAGAGAGTTGTTTTTCAAACTGGAGGCCTGTGACCAGCGGTGTGCCTCAGGGATCAGTGCTAGGCCCACTGTTATTTGTCATTTATATTAATGATTTGGATGAGAATATAGGGGGCATGGTTAGTAAGTTTGCAGATGACACCAAGATTGGTGGCATAGTGGACAGTGAAGAAAGTTATCTCCAATTGCAACGGGATCTTGATCAATTGGGCCAGTGTACTGACAAATGGCAGATGGAGTTTAATTTAGACAAACGCGAGGTGATGCATTTTGGTAGATTGAACCAGGGCAGGACTTACTCAGTTAATGGTAAGGTGTTGGGGAGAGTTACAGAACAAAGAGATCTAGGGGTACATGTTCATAGCTCCTTGAAAGTGGAGTCACAGGTGGACAGAGTGGTGAAGAAGGCATTCGGCATGCTTGGTTTCATCGGTTAGAACGTTGAATACAGGAGTTGGGACGTCTTGTTAAAGTTGTACAAGACATTGGTAAGGCCACACTTGGAATACTGTGTGCAATTCTGGTCACCCTATTATAGAAAGAATATTATTAAACTAGAAAGAGTGCAGAAAGGATTTACTAGGATGCTATCGGGACTTGATGGATTGAGTTATAAGGAGAGGCTGAATAGTCACGGGCATTCAGCCTCTGATCTTCGGGTAAGTGTTCTCCAAGGCGACCTTCACGACACACGACAGCGCAGTGTCGCTGAGCAGAAACTGATAGCCAAGTTCCGCACACATGAGGACGGCCTAAACCGGGATCTTGGGTTTATGTCACACTATCAGTAACCCCCACAGCTTGCCTCCTGGACTCGCAGAATCTCACTGGCTGTCCTGTCTCGAGACAGTACACATCTCTTTAACCTGTGCTTAATGCTCCCTCCACTCACATTGTATGTATCTTTAAGACCTGGTTGGCTGTAGAGATTCGCATTCTAATCAGTATTCTGTAACTTGATTTTGTGTCTCTGTATGCCCTGTGTGAGAGCAGATTTCCACTCCATCTGACGAAGGAGCAGCGCTCCGAAAGCTAATGGCACTTGCTACCAAATAAACCTGTTGGACTTTAACCTGGTGTTGTTAAAACTCTTACTGTATTTACCCCAGTCCAACGCCGGCATCTCCACATCATGGGGATTTCAGGCAGCCCTGTGATCAATTTCTGCATTCCTGCCCGTTAGCTGTGTAAATTCTGAACTGGCTTGGTCACTTTAATCTCCATGCCCCTGGTCACCTGGCAGGATTTTAAATCCATTCTGCAGCAGAGATTTTCCTTTCTCCAGGTCAGAAGCTACAGGTGTGAGCAGATCCCTTTGAAGTCCTCTGACAGAGAGGAGATGTCAATTTCACCTGGTGGGGTGGGGGGAGGGGCATGGTTTCCAATCTGCCCAGCTGTGCACTCAGCCCCAGTGTATGCACTCAGCTTTGATTTGAAGTTGCTGGGGCTTCCCAGCAGGCATAAATCATTTAAACCCTCTCCATTGCATTTGAAGCCTTTGATTTGTAACAAGTTCAACTGCAATGCCTTGTAAAAGATCCGGGGCCTGATTCTCCCAAAAAAATTCGAAGTGCTGAATTGGTGGGAAAAATAGAGTAAATCACGATTGTTTTTTCAGTGGGAGTTCAGACTCAAATCTCCCACATTCTGTGCACTGCAGAAGTCACAATCGTGAATATCATTAAAAGCTCAGGGGCGGGGCCTATTCCCACCCGAGTCTGACAATTTCAGGCCTCTGTGCATGCACAGTGGCCCCGATCTGTCAGACTACAGTTTGCTGGCCAGCTCGGGACCCCCCCGCCCCCCCCTCCACCCTCCCACCCAGAAGACCAATTGCGGCCTGTACAAGCATTCCCAGGCCTACCCCAACCACCACCACCCCCCCCCCCCCCCCCCCCCGCCCCGCCCCGCCATCAGCCCGCTCCGATCGCTAGCCTCCCTCCAGCCCTGACCGATCCGATCTGTAGAGTGGCAGCCCCTACATCCCCACTGATCATCCCCTGGGCCCCACCCACAATAGGCCCCGTCCCTAGCCCTGCCCACAAAAGACCCCATCCCCTTGGGACTGCCCGATACCCAGTGAGCAGTACCAAGGTGCCCCCTGGGCATGTGCACTTTGCTCCTTGGGCAGTACCAGGGGGCACAGGCCATCACTTCCATGCCCAATGGGCACCACCCCCTGCCACCCAACCCCCTGGGGGGTTAACGATTGCCCCCCCCTTCACTACAGCGGGGTCTCCTACTAGTTCCCCATACATGGGGAGCTACTCTCGACCCCGCCAGAGTGAAATACTCCTGACAGGCTGGGAGATGCTATCGGGCCCGGATAATGACATTTAAATAGATTAAAAAGAGATTTAAATCACTTACCTGGTCTTTCTGCTGGTTTCCAGTGTGGTCCCGACTGTGCCGGCTCTCTGGCTGTGGGAGACACGCATGCATCGGGAAGGCATGTGCGAATCCTGCAAAATGGCCAACACGGGCCTCTCCCAACCTGACAGGCGGAAAATGTGCGCGTCGGGATGGGAGAATTGGGCCCCAACTGTCAGATCAAAGGCTTTCTCAAGTACCCCATTGATCCTGAGCACAATGTAGACAGAGTCTAATCCTGATTGGCAGCCTGTGGTTTCACTTCCACTTTTGCAAATCACTAATAGTTTGCTGGTGGGAAACACTCCAGGTGGGTACTTAGTTCAGTAGAATCACCCACAGAGGATTATGCAATGAACCCAACTAAAAGGTTAAAATATCATTTGAAATGAGCAGGTTTAAGATCCTGTAGACTTTCAATATTTTCACCAATTCAACCTACTGTGAAATTACAAAACTCCAGATAACATACACCTACACATTAAATATTTTTACCAAGATTAATACTCACTGTTTTCACACCATTTGCCTGTATACCCAGCAAGACAGGCACACCTATAGTTAACTGGTCCAAGTTGGAGACACATTCCATCATGTAAGCAAGGAGAGGAGGAGCATCCTAAAGAATAACAAAAGAAGAACAGATACAGGTTTCACTTTTTATTACATTCAGAACTGTGGCTCAGGTGCTCTACATAGAAGCATAGGAATTTAGACTTAGGAATAGGAATAGATCCTCTGGCCCTTCAAACCCATCCTACTATTCATTAAGATCATGGCTGATCAGGCTTTGGTCTTAACTCCACTTTCCTGTCTGCTACCCGATAACCCTTGACTCCCTTCTCAATTCAGTGACCCAGCCTACATTGCTTTCGGAGGAAGAGAGTTCTATAGACTCCCGACCTTCTCAGAGAAAAAAAATTCTCCTCATCTCATGTTAATAGGGAGACCTAATATTTTTAGACTGAATCGCTCATAAGAGGAAACATCCTCCAAGAATCCACCCTCTTCAGGTCCTTCAGGATCTTAAAACTTTCAATAAGATCATCTTTAATTCTTCTAAACTTCAATGGATATAGGCCCAACCTGTTCAACTTTTCTTCATAAGAAAAGCTATGCAACCTCTTCAGCATGGAAAAAACAATTTTCCTCTTTCAACCATATGCCAGCTTCCTTAAACCTCTTGAGGACTTCTTTCAGATTTACAGCCTGTTCCTCAAGAGATACAGGTGTAATTGGGGCATCGTTCAAATATACTACCACTTTGGCTCTTCATATTTTTAAGGGATTTTAAGCTAATATGTGGTATTAGGCCACAGATCATCCATGATCTCAATGAATGACAGAACATACTCGAACAGCTACCCGATTCCTACGTTTCTTATGGTCCACATGCTGCATAGTCCACATCAGCAGAGAGACTGTACAACACTGTCTGGATACTCCAGTGCTGCATTAAGTGGGACCTCTTTCAGTTTCATGCAAAGACCCATCAAATCCTTCATGCCTGACTGTCAAAGCTGACCAGTCCCACAGTTCAGCAATGCCTCCCTGTGGTTTATCTTCCAGACCATCAAGGAAAGGCGGGAGGTTTTCTTTTCTGCAGGTGGCATCAGAAGATCCTGCCGGACCAAGGCAGCCTGGACATAGGTGGCAGAGGAGGTAAGCAACCATGGGGTCCATGCAAGAACCCTAGTCCAGTGCAGGAAATGGATCAATGAACGTCTCCAATCTGACAGGGTAAGTGTCAAGTGTTGCATCTTGAACAGAAGTCTCATATGTGTGAATGGGCAGCTATGCCAGAAGAGTGAATGCAAGATCAGTCTTAGTGTCACATGGCAATTGAGGCCAAAGCATGTGGAAGTTTGACTTCTGTGTGCTATGTGCTCAGATGCAGTGTAGTACTGACAGGCCAGTATGTGTGATGGGGATGCATGCTGACAAGATGGTTAGGTGTCACTTGAAATGACACTAACTCTGCACTTCGTCATGCAGGACAAGCAGATCCACAGCATCAGGGAGAAGAGACAGACAGGAGTTCCTGACTGTAGACTCTGCAACTGATGAAGAGGAGATGATGGAGATTGCTAGGGAAGTGAGAGCATGATCTGCTGCTGACAAAGAGGCTGGACCAGACAGGAGTAAGGAGGACGAAGCAACCAGTCTGCTATCAGCAAAGGGGCACACAGGATGGGTGTGATAAAATGTGAAGCATTCAAACTGTGATAATTCTTTACATGATTCTATTTGTCCCCCACTACTGGTCATCACCATCCAAGGTCCAGGCTGGAGCTACAGGAAGAACCCAGAGATTCCACCTCTGGAGATAAAGAAACCAGTGTCCAAAGGTACACCATCATCTGCCTCATCATCAACCACTGCCACATGATATGCAGAAAGTTTGTGTGTAGATTCGGGAGCACAATCTAGTGAGGGAGGACATGACAGCCGGGTCCTCAGAAGATCAGAGAATCGTTGAGCATCAGGCCTCTGCTGAGGCCCATGCTGATGACGGGCCTCTGGTTGTGGCCACTAGTAGCTTGCTGCACATGCAGCAGAGGAAATAGACATATGCTGCCAAGATTATGCACAGTTTTGCATGGGTATGGAGGAATCCATGCTGGCGCGTGTTCTGCAATGTCTCAAACTTCACGGAGAGGATGGTAACCACCAGGTCAAGCACTTGATCCATATACATTCTGACCTGCATTCTATCACTGTATCCATGGGCTCAGTTCAGCAGTGACTAGGGAGAGGGGAACAAGATTCCTTGACCTTCCTCCATGAGCCCTTATCCCTTAGGAAGTTGCCTTTGTGCGTCCAGATGGAGGAGCCATGCCAGCTGCCCTGGTACCTTCCTCTCAAGGAACCTTGAGGTTTAACAGCATCTCCTCATCCCTTCCACCACTGACCCCGAACAGCTCCAGAAGATGAAGCCAAGAGGAATGTCCCTGCACCAGTCCCTGTCTGCCACGGGGCATCACACTGAGCAGATTTCTTCTATCTCAGATGCTTTTGGAATTGTACCTAGACATCAAGGTAGGAAAATGTTTTTAAAATATGTAGCAGATGTGATTATCCATGGAGGAAGGGGACACGCGAGGAAACTGAGCAATAGCACTGAACACAACTGGATAAAATAACTGACATGACTAAATAAGGTATCGATCACCTCCTTCAAGCACCTATGAGTGGCAACCTGTGAGATACCACATATGAACAAAAGAACAAAGAACAGTACAGCACAGGAACAGGCCCTTTGGCCCTCCAAGCCACATTTACCTATCTAAACCAACCGCTTATTATTGCTCTATTCCCCGTTTGTTCATATGCCTACCAAGATAAATCTTAAATGTGGCTAATATAACTGCCTCAACCACCTCACTTGGCAGTGCATTCCAGGGCCCCACCACCCTCTGTGTAAAAAACTTCCCCTGCACATCTCCACTGAACCTTTCCCCCCCTTATCTTGAACTTGTACCCCCTTGTAATTGTTTGCCTGTTGCACCCTGGAAGCCACAACTGGCATAGAAATTGAGAACTGCTGTAACCTTGAGGGCCACTCGTATGAGGTTTACACAAAATCCATCTGGCTGCGTGTTTTGATGAACAATTCAATATATCTCAGTGACCATTTCTCAGGACATTCTCATTGCCTCTCTGCATTCTAGATGTCTGCATCTGAACCAACCTCCACTCTGGTGCTACCTGCTGTTGGTTTTGTGGTCTCTGTTGTTGGACAAGAGCTATCCTTCACATTTTCTCCTCCTACAGAAATATTGGATGAATGAGACCCATGGCAATTGCAGTGAGTGCACTTTGTAAAGAGGACAGGTATACAAATGAGAGCATGTTCATCCATGGTTCACATCCATGTCCCAATGATTAGGGAGTTGCTTTTATCGGTCAATTGTGTTCAACAACTACACCCAGCCAGAATAATTTTCTGCCCACTTCAAAGGAAATTACATTTTGGGAAGTTGACATCCTAATATTGGTGATCTTTGAGACCTGTTCTTGTACCGACTTCTGTCACCGTCACGCTTGCCCCGATCACCTGTGACACACACAACATAACCTTTCGCCATCTCTGTACCCTTAAACCTTCCCCATGTTAACCTGGGCCCTATCAACATTTCCTTGGACATTCTACCTTGTGCTGACTCTGACTCAAAATCCTCCTGTCAGCTTCCTCCATATTTTTCTTTGCTCGAATGACCAACCTCATGAGACCTCCCAATACTAAACCCTGACTCTGGACCTGCCCCCACACCAAGTACAACTGCCTCCTTTGACTTGACTGTTCCCTCCTCCACCCAGCACTCCCAATCTGACCACAGAACCCAACATTGACAGCACCAACTCCACCCTTTAGGCTCAACATCCATCTTACCATCCTTGCCTGAAACCATCTGCAACTGCATCACCCACCCCTTCCCCCTCCCCCTTCCTCCACTCCCCCTTCACCCCGTCCCACCCCACACCCCCTCCTCCCTCCTCCACTCCCCCTTCACCCCGTCCCACCCCACACCCCCTCCCCTCCGCCCTCCCCAGCCACACACCCAACCCAACCTTCAGGACCACAATATCCAAGATATTAGGACCTTCTTTCCTCCACATGTGCCAAGACCTGAACATCCCCCCTGATCTCCCCACCTTCCCTCACTCATAGCTGCCAGAACACTAATGTCTACCTTTCCCAACCCCCACATTGTACTACTGTCACAAAATCGAAAATTCATATCTTGCCTAATTAAGTCATCGCAAACAACACATTTCCTGTTGTTGCGTGTTCTATAGAATCGCCTCTTCATGCTCTTATGAATGCTCAGTTTTGCTGAAATAAAAATAGCTGCAGTATTGACAGACAACTGTAAGTGGTGCTGTTGAGCTATGATCCCACTCACCATTTGCCAGAAGGTGGATGCTTCATCAAATCATTCCGAGAACCCCTCACCTCAATCAGCACATCTGTTTTGGTCGGGCTGCCTACACCAGCCAAGTTACACTTTCACCATTGCTCCCAGGAAATAGGGAAACATGCTAAAAACTTTGGCTCTCAGCATTACGAGTATTCACTGCCCTCGATATTAATAGGAAGGCAGAAAGGGTATTAAGGGCTAGTAGGAGCAGCCTCACTTAAGTTTTTCTCTGCTAATTCTATCCCAAAAGCCTTAGGAATGACTGGCAGGTCATAACGATAGAAATGTGGCAGCCAGAAGTCACAGCTGGGGATGTTCCCCAACAATCAGTGGAAGGTGAGCTTTGCAGCTGACCAGGGTTTCACTGAGATTAGGGGACTAGTGAAGCTACGAAGACCAAAGGACTCCTTGAACACCCTATGTATTGGGCACTCCTACTCGTTCTAATCCATAAGGGGTAAATGGAGCAGATGCTTCGTACTTATTGTGACAAGACAGCACCACTCATTATTGACAGTATGGACTTCCTCAACGTTCAGTTAATTGTTTGTCGCCAGCCGATGATGTAATCAGGAATACCAGAAAGAAATCGAGCTTCTGCCTATCTGCCCAAGGAATCCTGCTGTCAATAAGACAGCCACAAACTTTAAAAGCAACAAGCTGTTTGTGGGTAGGGTCAGAGGCAACAGCAGCAAGCCCCGCCTGCAACACTTACCTAGCCTGGCTTCAGGAAACTGATGTGGAGATGCCGGCGTTGGACTGGGGTAAACACAGTAAGAGTTTTAACAACACCAGGTTGAAGTCCAACAGGTTTATTTGGTAGCAAATACCATTAGCTTTCGGAGCACTGCTCCTTCGTCAGATGGAGTGGAAATCTGCTCTCAGGAAACTGGGCAGAGGAAGAGACCATGGCAAGTAAGAGATATGGGCAAGTGAGGAAGCCAGACCAAGTGAGATGTGGTGATTGTCCTTTTAAGGGCAGCACCGCAGAAAAGGGTCATCTGGCTTGAGGGACCAATTGAGACTGAGAGCAGGTAATCACCCGAAGGGGTGGAGCTCTCTCTTAGGCAGAAGACATCTAGAAGATATGTAGAAGACAATTAAGGACTGAGGCAGCTGATGAGGCTGCGAGCCTCTATACAGGTTTTCCTTGTTAATTAATACCCTTTGTTTTCCTGGCGAAGGCATGCACCATTGCAGGAGAGGAAGAAGTGAAGAGGAGACTGGCGACAATGTTAGAAATGCAGGTCCTTTTAACAGTAAGCCAGGTCTTGCTTCAGAGTGAATTGAGAAAAGGTGATGCCCATTGAAGCCTGTACCGAAAAGGTAGGTTTTTCGCCAGCTGGAACCTTGCTTCCTGACAGGGAGAGGGAGCAGAAGGGAAGTTTGTACTGAACTATAGTACCACAATAACTTAATTGGAATGTCTTCTGCTGCCTGGATATTCACCTTCAGAACAAGGGGTAAGTGAGGAAGAAAAAGGCAAATAAGGGAGACCAGAAAGAAAGGCAAATGTGAAAAGAAAGGGGCATGTGTAAAAAGGGGGCAAGTGAAGAAAAAAATGACAATTAGGAAGAAAGGAGCATTTGATGAACTTTGGAATAAAAATGAAAGCCTGAATCTGAAAGATCAGCAAATGAACCTAGGTGAACGAACAATGTAGCAGGAACAAAGGTGAATCACAATTTGATATGAAATCGGAAAGGCCACATACCGTCAACTTCCTCAAATGTAGCAAAAAATCCATCAAAGCTTTTATACCCATCAGATACAAATAAAACATGTAATGAATTCCTGGTGGTCCGGATAGGGGGAGGCCGTTCATTTCCACAGAATTTTCCAATAACCCTTGAGTCGATGTTATCGCCATCACGAACTTCCACATAATCATATTGACACATGTAATCAAACTCCAGACTCAGCATTGAGAATCTGAAATAGAGCAAGATCATATCATGAGCAACAATTCTCTGACAGGCAGCAACACAGTTACTACTTCCCAGCCAGCTGACAAAGGGAGGGGTCTATATGTGCCACTTCTCAACCAGACAACTGAAGCTCATGTGCCACGTGAAGGACAGCAGAGGGCCCCTTAGTGCTACTATCTTGATGTCTTGGTGCCATTTCCGAACTGGCCGTGGGATCCCTCACATGCATGCAGTGGATTCAGTTTATAAACCAAGTAAGAGCTTACTAAAGAAGTGTTGCAGTGTTATCAGTGGCTCTGTATGTGCTTAGTAACTTCACTAATACAACAACAACAATTTGTACTTCTCTAGCATCTTTAGATTAGTAGAACAATTGGTAAGCTGTCTCGGAAAAATGTCATCAAACAAAATTTGGCATTGAGCACATGAGGAAACATTGGGCGAGATATATCAAAAGCTTGGTCAAAATGGAAAGTTTGACAGAGTGTCTTAAAGAAGAGGGGGAAGGGTAGAAACAGAGGCTTAGGGAAGGAATTCCAGAGCCTAAGGCCAAGACAGCTTAGGCACAGGTCCAATATTGGGGATGTGCAAGAGGCCAGAACTGGAAGAATGCAAGTATCCCAGTGGATTGTAGAACTGTAGGAGGTTACCAAAATGTGGGATGCTCAAGGCCCTGGAGAAATTTGTAAACAAGGATAAGAATTTTTAATTGGAGCATGAGAATTTGCAGATCTTGAAAGCTTCAAAAGTCACTTCCTAGGCTTTGAACTCATGGAAAACTGGCAACAATATTTTCAAACAAGAGCTGGCATGGAAACACATTTTTCAAGCTAATCTTTCATTAGACAGCACTTTTTCATTCAAATGTACAATATAGAATCAGAATTGATATGCAATTGAATGATCAATTCATGAACCACAAGCAATGCTATTATTTTCAGGTTACAGATATATCGGTTTGATTTATTGTCACGTGTTAGTATACAGTGAAAAGTATTGTTTCATGCGCACCATACAGACAAAGCATACTGTTCATAGAGAAGGAAACGAAACAGTGAAGAATGTAGTGTTACAGTCATAGCTAGGGTATAGAGAAAGATCAACTTAATGCAAGGTAGGTCCATTCAAAAGTTTGATGGCAGCAGGGAAGAAGCTGTTCTTGAGTCGGTTGGTACGTGACCTCAGACTTTTGTATCTTTTTCCTGCTGGAAGAAGGTGGAATAGAGAACGTCCGAGATGCATGGTCCTTAATTATGCTGCCTGCTTTGCCGAGGCAGCGGGAAGTGCAGACAGAGTCAATGAATGGGAGGCTGGTTTGCGTGATGGATTGGGCTACATTCATGACCTTTTGGCACTTTAAACTTATCTTAGCAAAACAGTTTTCAAACACAGCAGCCTTCCTGTCTATAAAGTAAACACAAAACTGCCCCATAATAGAGAAAACACAAAATACATGTAACAAACATTAAACCTACCTTAATTCAATACCAAAACTGGGATTCACTGACACTGTCCACTCACAGTGAGAGTTGCTGGGGTATCCCTCTAGTACAATCTGCCCTCTTGAAGCATTTATAACAGCCCCGCATTCTGGAAACAGAAAAACATTGTTACAATCCCTATAGAGACTGATATCTTTTAAAAAGAGAAACATTTCCCAGAGACTGATGAAAAGAATTTCATGACAAAATTTCACCTTTCAAGGTTTTTACTAAAACAAATAAATTAAAATCAACATTGGCTAAATATTCCTTAAGTGACAACAAATATACCAAATGACAGAAAAAGTATTTCTGAATTAAATAATTAACACAACCAAGATACTTTATGCTACGCCACATTCTCAACAGAGAGCAGTGTAGGGTATTCTGAAGGGGCAGGGTGAATAGCCAATGGTCGTACACGTCAGTACCAATAATATGGATAGAAACGGGAATTTAGAGTTAGGTAGTAGATGAAAGAGCAGAACTTCTAAGGTTGTGATCTCTGGATTACTTCTGGTGTCATGCTCTACTGAGGAAGATAGATCAAATGAATGCGTAGCTAAAGGGATGGTGTAGGAAGGAGGGCAAAATATTTTGCACATCCTCCTCGTGTCTGCGTGGGTTTCCTCCGGGTGCTCCGGTTTCCTCCCACAGTCCAAAGATGTGCGGGTTAGGTTGATTGGCCAGGTTAAAAATTGCCCCCTAGAGTCCTGAGATGCGTAGGTTAGAGGGATTAGCAGGTAAATATGTGGGGGTGGGGTCTGGGTGGGATTGTGGTCGGTGCAGACTCGATGGGCCGAATGGCCTCCTTCTGCACTGTAGGGTTTCTATGATTCTATGATTTTTGGATCACTGAGACAGTTTCTGGGACAGATGGGACCTATACAAGCTGGATAGGTTGCACCTGAACCGGAACGGGTCCAATATTCTTTTTGGGAGGTTTGCCTGTGCTGTTAGCAAGGTTTTAAATTAATTTAGCACGGGGATGGGACACAGAGTAGATGTACAATGGGAACAAGTTTCAGTCAGATACAGAAGGAAAACTAGGTCAGTCCAGCAGGCAGAGAACATATGGGCATGGTAAAGCACACAGGAGGACTGGAAAGGTAAACTGCATCTATTTTAATGCAAGGAGCCTGTCTGGTAAGGCAGAAGAACTTAGAACATTGATCAGCACGTAGAAATATGATATTGTTGCAATCGCTGAGGAATAGTTGAAAGGAGGACAGGAATGGCAACTCAATGTTCTCGGGAATCGAAGTTTGAGGCGTGAGGGCGGGGTGGGGGGATGTGAGAGAGGAGCGGGTATTGCATTATTGATAAAAGAGACAAACACTGCAGTAATGAGGGAGGATGTCTTCGAGGGCTCTTCAAAAGAGGCCATATGGGTGGAGTTAAGAATAAAAAAGCAGAAATCACTTTGCTGGGGGCATCCCAGGCCTCCCAACAGTCAGAGGGAGGTGGAGGAACAGATATGTAGGCAAATCACAGAGAGATGTGAGAGGAACAGAGTTATAGTGGTATGGGATTCAACTTCACCAATATTAACTGGAATCACCTTAGTGTGAAAGGATTAGACAGGATGGAATTTTTAAAGTGCATCCAAGAGAGCTTTTTGTGTCAGTATATTGATAGTCCTATAAGGGATGGAGCAGTGCTAGACTTAATCCTAGTGAATGAATCCGGGCAAGTGGTCGAAGTGTCAATTGGCAAGAAT